>NC_051179.1:139964482-140065951 GCF_013339695.2 Rhipicephalus sanguineus | reverse complement strand
TCTGTGAAGCCAGAATTCCTTTGATGGAATTCTGTCCACCGTCTCGTATAGAGCGCTCTGCTGACAGTGCGCGATTAAACTTCGTGCGTACATACTCGTAAGCTGATGGAGAATAGAAGTGCAGCGTTAACGCAAACGCCCGCAGCTCGGATGGAATACGTGTCTTCTGGTCTTTTCGTGCCCTAGGGTTTGCTGTATGTATGGGGGAAGGCTGCAGTGAACATCGCCCTGCCCCAGACACGAGCTTTTGATCTTTGATCTCCTTTATTATCGCTTGAGGATCGAGCCTCGCTCTTTTTGGTTAGTGTGCAATTTTTCTGCTGCAGAATTTTCATCCTGAGCTGTTTTATCTCTTCTTGGAAAAGATGAAGCATTTGTTCGTAATGATGCCGTATAGGTGATGCAACTGTCACATCTTCAACAACTTTTTCAATTTGAACGCATCTAACGGCCGGAGTACCCTGGGCGATCGGTAGGTCGCTTTATTTGCAGCTAGAAAGAGCACTGCACAGTTCAGACCCGTTGTTTTACTCGCTGCACTGCATAAAGCAAAATACAAATATAAAGAAAAAATGCACGAATGTAAGAAAAAAAATCACAGCATATCCACGGGGTGAATGATGATGAGTGGGGCGAAGCTACGGAGGGAATCATCTGTAAACCGTGAAACTCTTCCGTGAAATGCGCCCAGTACATAATATAAAGAGTGTGAAACATCGTGTATATATTAAACATCAAACTTTTATTGTACTGTTGGTTTACGTGGTCCTTCATTATCACTTGTGATCGGTGAAATGCAAGGAAGAAGTCCGCTCCCGAGCGAAAGAGCGACCGCATTCCCCGCTCGCCCTGTGCGAATTAAAGGCAAGGCTAGAGGGAAGACAGGACGCGCGTTCCACGACGCGAGGTCGGTAGCATGCCCAACGAAAGCCAACGAACGCGATCGTGCAAGTGCTCCGGCTTCGCATCGCCTCATGGTTCCATTTAGCGTCCCAAACCAAACATATTGCTCAAGGTGTGCCTTGCGTTTTTCGTAGAAATAATTTCTTTATCATGTACATTAAGACGAAAAGTTGAAAGCTCACTAGAGAGTATCGCCCGCAAAGTATGTCTTTTAGTGTTATTTAACTCTCGTACGGCAGGGTCCTCGCGCCGTTGCCGGTCCACCTCGCCCGTTGACGATCGGGCGAGGTGGCTACATGCAACTACTACTACTACACTTTAAGAAAAACATCTGGCGTTCTTTCGTTCTGCTTTTACAAAACATCTGGCGTCTTTCGTTGGTTTATTTCATCAATCAACGGCGTTTTGAACAAAATTTTTATTGTTTAATCACGCACAGGAGAAATCTCACCAGGCACTACCTTGGAGGTAAACAATGGCTGCTAATGGCAATGAGAGACAGAAGAAGTCGGCTTTTAGCTAACACTAACACTTCTACTTCTACTAACGTTTCCTACTGGAACATGCCAATGGCTGCTAATGGGGAATGAGAGACAGAAGAATTCGGCTTTTAGTTAACGCGCACGCTGCGAATTTTTTATTGTTCAACAACGCACAGGAGAAATCTCCCACCGGCACCACCTTGGAGGTCAAAGCGTAAGACTTGTTACTCACTACTACGACCACGACGACTACGAGGGACGAACGGGTGCCGCCTTAAGGAGCTTCGCCCCTAAAAACAGGTCCTTGTATATTGCCCAAATGACGTTACTTAACCTCGTAGTTGCGAGCTACCCTTTTATAGCACGAACAGGGCAACCGATAACGAAATCTCGCCTATTTATATAATTTCAATGAATAGCAAGCGGTGCGTTATTTTCCTATTCGCGCTCCGCACCAGCGGTATCAACAAGCACAAGAATGTGTATCACTGGGTTTTGCAATAAGTGTTTTACAAATGCGTCAAGCACAGCTAGCCGAAGAACTCCCAGGTCGCAGCCTAGTCCGGTCGAAACAATTCGGCGAAAAGTGCCTCTAACATATGCGATCGCCGTCTTTTGGCTGCCAGACTTCCCGTCAAACAGCCTGCCCCGACGTGCTTCGAACATTTGAGTCCTTACGAAACCGGTTAGGAAAAAAGAATGACCGTCAGATGTGAAATTAGAGACAGATTTCGGGCTGTCAGCATATGTTCCGGCCACGGTGTAAGAAAAATAATTTAGGTGTGGACACTCCGCCCGACGGCGCGTCCACATAATGTTCGCCTCTTTCCTCCTCTCGGCCCTTAGGGTGCCTTGATGCGCGTTTTGTTGCGCGTCACACATCGAGGCACACTACTCGGCCCCCATGTCGCAGCGCCTCCCACGCAACCGCGGCCGGCGCATGTACTATAGAAGACGAGCTGCGTGCGTAGCGTCCGTAACGGCGTTGCGCACGTGAGAAGAGACTGCTCTAAGCAAGACGCCGCGCTTTTACGTACGCAACGCTGTTAGGGACGCTATGAGCGTCGGGTGCGCCGTTTACACCGTGGCCGTATGAAAACTCGCCGTTCAGTTGCTCTATCCTCCTCCGCTGTGCGTAAATTACAGCAGCAGCGGTCTAAACAATAATAACAATTATGTACTTTCTTTTCGGCATCCTTTTTTTTTCTAACGCCGTGCAGCCAATTCCGGCGTTCGCCGCACGTCGCATTTTTCGGTCGCGAGCACGGTCGGGAGAAACGCGGTATGCGTTCCTTGCCCTAGTTGCTAGCGTGCACGGTTTAAAAAAAATGCAATGAGGTGAAAAAAAAATGAAGAAAAACGCGCGTTCGCCTCGTCGCAATAGGTTTCTTAAGTCCCCATGTCGCAGCGCCCCCACGAAACTGCGGCCGGCGCGTGTATTAAAGGCGAACATTATCTGGACGCGCTCTCCTTCGCGGCGGGCGGAGAGTGTCCACACCTAAATTATTTTTCTTACACCGTGGTTCCGGCATATAGAGAAGTTTTCATCGAGCTCGAAATGTTCTGCTTACAACTGAAACTTCATCCCAGAGTACCTTTTCGCTCGATTTATACAGCCGTACGCAACGCACAATGTATCCAACAGCGTCCGGACGCCACCACGCCAGAGAACAGCTAGAACATCTATGCGGCCGCTGCGGCATGCGTTGCGGAAGGCGCGCTTTCTGCCTATGGCAAGATGGCGGCACGCGGCTTCAGCTGAGGTAGCCACTGTAGCTGAGGAGCGCCTCCTCCACTCCAGCAAATTTTATTTTAACCTCCTTGGATGGATGGATGCTATGAGCGTTCCCTTTATGACGGGGCGGTGACAAGTGTGCCACCAGGCTCGAAAAAAAAAAAAAAAACCTTACTCTTTTTTTTTAGCGTTGGCCTAGTGTCTTTACTTCAATTAAAACTATTTACTCCAGAAGAAAAAAATAACCTTAAGTTTTCAGCTCCGTTCTGTGCCCTTTACGGCAGAATGTCCTTATTTTTTTCCCATTATTTATTTAAGACGGCGCCGCAAGCAGCGCCACCGGGTGCCTTTTTGGATGCATGAGAAAAAGAAAGCAGACAATTACTCTCTGACGCAATTGAAAGGTGACTCAAGTGCGTAAAATACAATTTCAAGTTATGCATGTTTGTTTTTAAGCAAAATGAGTCTACCTTCGAGGATTTCTTGTCCTACCACGGTAGATTGAACCGCATCGCCGTTGCGTGACGCTAGCGGTCATTCTTTCACAATTTTCAACATCAAATTAAAGGTATAATTCCTTTTTTATGGGGCAAAATCATGCTCGTAGCCGCCGATGTGACGAACGATCTTCTCATTTTCACCATAATCAGAAAAATTTTTTTCCGAGTGGTACAGTCCCTTTAACAGTTGATTTCTTCAGCGGAGTATTTGTGTACGCGCATGCTGATCATTCGTTCGAGGCCGCCACTGCACCGAAAGTTCCATGGGAGTAAACGTTGCTCCCTCAGTTTGCACACGGCACCCTTGTCTCGCAGTTAATCGCTCCGCGGACTATTTGTTGCGGGGACGAAATGCAGCACTTACTCCCATTTCGCTCATTTGCGGCTAAGAGTGTAGGCTAGTATTACAGGATGGCAGTGAAATATTAAGCGGAAATAGAGCGCGTACCTTGAAATAGGGCAGTACAGGTCACTACCAGTTACCATTGCGAGAAAATTGGCCGTGTTGCGAATTATATTCGCCGAGCAAGCCTCCGTGAGCAAGTGAGCGTTCTGTCACGACCGAACCGGTTGCGTTCGGCGCTGAAGCCGAAGCGGTCGCAGCTTGGTTCCTTCAGATAATTCGCAGAAGAAAGAATTAGCTTTGTGACTGAGCTGAAGCGAAGCAGAGAAGGGTGTTCGTACTAATGGCACGCCCAGCACTTTCTTGGACAAAGTCTCCAGGTGCATGGCTCGGTCACCATGCGTCTGGGAGAACAGCGGTGATGTTGTATTGTCGTCGCCGCCACTACAAAGAAGATAATGATCAAGTCCATCGAGCAATCCGCCCGGGTGCTTGCTTAGACACGGCTCCGCTCATGGGTCGGCTGCTGCGCGGAGCGCGCCAGTATATTCACTCCCACCGCTGTACTCTCCACACCAACGTCTCGCCAAGCTGCCAAGCCGCCGCCTGTGAAGCGTCGCGCCATATTTGTTTCTGCACGTGTGAGGCGCACACACACACTGTGACAGCAATGGTGATTCCGAGCACTTCATCAACACACAAAAAACACGTTTTTGTTGCTTTAAAAAGGCGACTGCACCGGCAAAAAATTGGACGTTTCGACGAGCGCAGCAGCGCTGTTTCTGCCCCATGCGGCAACTGTCGAAAGCTTGCACCGAGCCGTGTAGCATGGCCACAACTACATTCTGGTTAAGCTCCATTAAGTAGTTCAATGCGGAACGGAGATAAACGGAGTTCGGTGTGGGCCGTGTGACAGGGGTATAATACCCTGTCACACGGCCCACACCGAACTCCGATCTCCGTTCCGCATTGGGAGCTCCAGAATGTAGTTGTGGCCATGCTACACGGCTCGGTGCAAGCTTTCGACAGTTGCCGCATGGGGCAGAAACAGCGCTGCTGCGCTCGTCGAAACGTCAGACACGGCTCCGCTCATGGGTCGGCTGCTGCGCGGATAGCTTTCATTCACTCCCGCACCGCGGCGCCACCAGCTCAGAAATTTTTTAAAGTACAAAATAAATAATGGGGGGGGGGGGAATAAGGTCATTCTGCCTTAAGAGGCAGAGAGATAGACCGTGAATTTATAAATATTTTTGGTATAATAAGATAGATTTAATCAATGTAGACAAGGTATTAGGCCAGCATGAAACAAGGAAGTTTTTCTTTTTTCTTCGAGCATGGTGGCAGACATGTCACCGCCCCGTTATAAAGGGGGACGCTCATAGCATCCATCCATCCATTAGGTCGAAACTCCAAGCAAACAATAAGAGAAGCAGCGAGCAAAGCAATAATGGATGGTGAAGCCCCCCATGGGTGGAAACTAAGCCGGATGACCATGATCTATAAAGGAAAGGGGGACAAAGCTGATAGGGGACAAAGTGACATATTTCACAGGCTGGTGATGCAGATCGTAAAGGAAAGACTACAGACATGGGTGGAGAATGAGGGGCTGCTGGGGGAACTACAAAATGGGTTCCGTAAACGAAGGAGGTTGGAGGATAATCTGTTCTCATTGTCGCAGTGTATTGAAATAGCGGAAAAAGAACACAGGCCCCTGTGCTGGCATTCGGCATGGGAGCTTACGGATAGTGTGATTCAAGAAGACTTGTGGGGAATACTGGACACACTCGATGGTGTCCGGTGGAATGGAATATGGAATAACTGAAATATGAATAAATGAATATGAAACTGAATAAATGAAATATGGAATATATGGAATAACTAATCTTTTAAAGGACATCTATAAAAAAAATCACAGCATATCCACGGAGTGAATGATGATGAGTGGGCGAAGCTGCGGAGGTTCATCGGTAAACCGTGAATCTTCCGTGAATTCTGCCCAGTACATCATCACCGACGTGAGATCGGGCGCGTTTATACTAAAGGTTCGATGAGGTATTATGACGACTTGCAGCTCACTTTAATTTTACATGTACGCTGTGAATTTTCATTGTTTAGAAAACCATTGCTTTAGAAAACATCTGGCGTCTTTCGTTAAGCAGCTGGCGTCTTTTCGTTTTGCTTTAGAAACATCTGGCGTCTTTCGTTGGTTTATTTCATCAATCAACGGCGTTTTGAACAAATTTTTTATTGTTTAATCACGCACAGGAGAAATCTCACCAGGCACTACCTTGGAGGTAAACAATGGCTGCTAATGGGAATGAGAGACAGAAGAAGTCGGCTTTCAGCTAACACTTACACTTCTACTTCTACTAACGTTTCCTACTGGAACATGCCAATGGCTGCTAATGGGGAATGAGAGACAGAAGAATTCGGCTTTTAGTTAACGCGCACGCTGCGAATTTTTATTGTTCAACAACGCACAGGAAAAATCTCCCACCGGCACCACCTTGGAGGTCAAGATCTGGTACTAGCGTTACGGCTGGTTACGCACAACGACTACGACAACTACGAGGAACGAACGGGTGCCGCCTTAAGGAGCTTCGCCCCTAAAAGTAACAAGGTAAACAGGTATCCGAACTTGTTACATATAGAGATATATAGAGCGGGCTTCGACAGGGGTGTCCCTTGTCACCTCTGTTATTTATGCTGTATCTGCAAGGATTAGAAGCTAAATTAGAGGGGAGTAGACTAGGTTTCAGCCTCTCTTTTGCCAAGCAAGGAAAACACGTTGAACAGTCATTACCGGCATTGATGTATGCAGATGATATAGTATTAATGGCCGACAACAAGGAAGATCTTCAGGATTGATAGACATCTGCGGTAATGAGGGAGATAGGTTAAATTTGAAGTTAGTAGGGAAAAATCGGCAATCATGATTCTTAATGATATGAAGGCAGTGAGCATATGATACAGGAAGTCACGCTGGAGATGGTGGATAAATGCAAATATCTGGGCGTATGGGATAAACAACGGGGCTGAGTACCTAAGGGAGCACGAAAGATACGTAATGACTAAGGGCAGCAGGAATGCAGCTGTAATGAAAAATAGGGCACTGTGGAACTACAATAGGTATGACGTCTGTGAGAGGGATTTGGAAAGCGGTAATTTGGTCCCTAGGTTTGACGTTCGGCAATGCGGTCTTGTGCATGAGATCAGAGGTTCAGGCAAGATTGGAAATTAACAACGTGGCATAGGTAGGCTTGCTTTGGGAGCACACGGGAATACCCCAAATCAGGGGGTACAGGGTGACATGGGATGGACATCGTTCGAGGGCATGCAAGCTAGCAGCAAGATAGAATTTGCGGAGCGATTGAGAAAAATGGGAGAGGAGCGTTGGGCTAGGAAAGATTTCAGCTACTTGTACATGAAGAATGTTGATACTAAATGGAGGAAGCGAACTCGAAAATTGTCAAGAAAGTATTTAGACAACAGCAGAATACCAAGCCAAAGGGAAACATAGGTTAAGAAGAAGGTGAAGGAAACAGGGAGGGACATGCGGAAAATGGGGATGCTTACGAAATCATCCCTGGAGACCTACCGAACTTTCAAGCAGGAAATTGCAAAAGAAAAGATCCACGATAATTCTCGGGGTAGTTCTCTGCTGTTTGAGGCCAGGACGGGAGTATTGCGGACCAAGACGTACCGAGCCAATACGAAGTGATGTGATTCTTTATTATTCTTGGTATAGGGGTATCAGAGAGGAAAAGGAGAAAAAATGGGGGAAGAGTGCTCGATAACTGTCTCTGTGTAGGACACCTCAACCAAAACACTCGTGGGGGGGGGGGGGGGGGGGGATGAAGGCGGTAGAAAGAGAGAAGAGGATGAGGTAGTGATTGGAACGGAGGCAAATACGAAGGACAAACACGTTATGTAGTGCGTGTGGGGAGGAGGAGGAAACAGCTGAACATTTGATAATGGTCTGTAAAAGGCTTCACAATGGCGCGGAATTTTTCAAAGCATTGGGGTTTAGGGACAGTGAAGGCAAAATAGACTTTAAACGACTAGAAATAACCAGGAGGAGGCTAACCGATTGGTGGCTACAATCAAGGCACGAGTAGCACGAGCATGAGCACGAGTGAAATGTAATCCTTCGGTACGTAAGGATAGTACTTAACATTATGGCTAGGTGGCTTGAGCCGCCGCCCGATCTAAAGGGCACAGCCGTATTGGCCTCGAGGAGTTACGGAGTCGCCCTCTATCGGACGCGCCTCGATTGCGTGCTAGGCAGGATGCCGCCGGCGCGTTCTCCATAGGTTTTGCTGTCGGCGCCCTACAAAAACACCTCGCGGAAGCCCTCCAGGGCATTTCTGTAAGTACGTTCGAAATGAACTGTGTTCTTTACTGTCAAGATAATCATTTTCGACGAACTGAAAGCACAAGATAGTCTACAGTCGCTGTCTCTTTGCAGAAAACCGAGCACCCGCTTCGCGCTGTCACCGCGTTGGAGACCCTGAACCGGCTTCTTGCGTGAAAGGTAGTCACTCGCTGAGTGCAAACTATGTGAAATATCTCGTTAGAGTAGACTGCCTGTATAACCAAACGGAGCATAACAGAAAGAAGCCTCAAGCCAGCGATCGCACGGGTTCGCGACGACTGACGGTGCCTCTACATGTATGAGCGTCTGCATGTATGTTCGTACTGATGGTTTCGCTTTTGCTACGAGCGCGTTTTGGCACCGCGCTGTGAACTTTAGGCCGCAAAACATGAGAATTTGTGAGTAAACAAACAACTACTGTTGCGCGGACGCTATCAGAGCAGTTCAAAACAATTTCCTTACAACTGCGGCTTCGGTGCGCATGACAACTTTGTAATCTGCCGTCCGACGATTCAGTGTTTGTTTTTTTTTCTTTTTCAGTCTAAATTCGGGTACGTTTCAATGTCATTTGACAAGTTGTCTCGCACTGCGTATTGATCGGTCTTCTCAGCGGGCAAATGCCACTGCTTCTGTTTCTTTATTCAGCGCATTCGTTTCGTTTGGTGCTCACACAAAACGTGAGCAAATGCGACGCCTTTTTTAATGCTCCTTATATCGTTCCGTTTGCATGCCAGTGAACGTGCCGCTCTCTGTGATCAACAAATTCATAGACTAAAGCTTCACCACTTCGAGATTGCTGGTGGAAGGAGAACCAGTCTACGAGACCGAGCATGTAGTAGCATGCGACGTCTAGAAAAAGAAAGAAATACAGTAACGCGGGGAAAATCAGTACATCGACTGACAAGAAGAAGATGGCTTTCGCCTTCTAGTCATCTTTAACGAATGCATAAGGGACCTAGTGCGTTTTTTAATTCAACGTATCTAAACAATGACTTGTGCATCTGCAGCCGATTTTGTGGACGCTGAGCACGGGGCCGACGATCAAGAGGTCGCATTGGAGGGTTCTGAGATGGCATCGCACGTGGTAAAATGTAGCGCTTTTACCATCCTGTGGCAGATAAGCATCATTTGCCGGCGGGAAGCGCGCGCGAGCCATCGTCTCAGTGCGCGCTCTCTGCTACTCACCGAACATCGCGGGCCCGACGCAGTAACAAAAGTCTTCGTCGCGGAAGTGATTGTTGCACACAAGACTCGTAGCGGATGGCTGCTTGCCGGTTATTAGCTTTACAACCCATGCTTCACGCTGTTTCTTGTCCCGCGGTTACCAGTGCAGGCTGACACATGGGCTCCTTTGCGTAAGCGCGGCGCTGCGGCACCGAGCGGTAGAGCCCCATGTTCGTCGCCTTCGGAGGCAGCCACTCTATTAAAATGGTTTCATTTGAGTAGAAAATGAGAGAAAACTTCCGAATTTGAACAGACCGCAGTGCATGTGGGACTTGAAACTCGTTTTCAAAGCACGCGGCAGTGCGCCACAAGCAGCCGACGCCGCCGCGGAGACCACGTGATCCTGCCAAGTACGTCACGCCGACGGTGGCGCCGGCGTTTCCAGTGGTGGGCCTCGAGGCCAATACATCCATCCATCCATCCATGCACGTTTCCTAAAATCCATTTATCTTTTCATCCAGAAAGAAAAATAGAGGGAGAAATAAGGTTAATGTAAGTGAAGGAACTCGGTAAAAAACAAACTGCAAAGCTACTACCACGTACGCTGCCCTCAGAGTTAACACAAATACGAAAGAAACACCTATTACAGCGCAAATCTCAAAGGCTATGCTTTGGCTAACTGCATAATCCGGAAGCCACTCAAAAATGCGCGCGCAATGGCATCGCGGATATCACGCCTGCGCGCACTCGTTTGGCAAATGCGGCAAATGCAAGAAAGTTGCACGGTTTGGTGCTCGTGAGCTCGTCGCTCATGTCGTTGGTGTAGGTGAGTTCGAACCGTTCGAACTTCGAGAAGTTAGTCGGTCGGTTCGAGCTGTTCCAGAGATTGCTTAGAGTTCGAGACCACGCGTGTTTCTCTCATTCTCGAACGGAGAAAACTTCGGCCTTTGTATGTCGGTACTGTGACGTGCGATATGCCAACAAGTGCAATGTGCAGCGGCACATACAAAATGTGCGCAAGGTAAACATCACGCTGCCGAAGTACGAGTGTGATGAAGTTTTCTTTAGTATGAATAACTTCCAACCGGTGTGCCAGGAGCATCGCTTTCTGACAACGGCAGGTAAGGCACGACATCACGACATTAGCTCGGGTTTGTGGTAACAAACTGCATGACTCTGCATAGTGTTGCGCGAGTATATTGTAGGGCGTCGCCGGATAGTTTACTGTTTATGTATTCGGGTAACAATTTTCATTGTGGCAATCTGCGCGCTTGCGCAAAGCGAGCTGTCAGTGCAAGGCACCGTCCTCCACGAGACCTCAAAAAAAAAAAAAATGATTTACTCATGGTGACAACGTAAATCAATTCTGCGGAATCCTCCACGAGATTCCGCAGGACTAATTCTTGATAAACACGGCAAGCACAACAAATGTCATTCGTTAAATGACATATTTCTCGTGTCACAGGGTAGAAATATGAACAGGTAGAACTGTGAACAGCATATCATAATTAGGCTTTCTTTCCTGTAGCCTCTTCGAATTCCAAAAGGTAACGGGGTGCAGAAGGTACAGCCGACTTCGTGTAACAAAAATAGAATATGGCAGATCCATAACCATCATTGTTACTGTTAACTCATGTGAGAACACTACATTTTTTTAGTCTGGTAATGCGCAAAGGGACGTCTTGATTTGCGATTTATGCAATTAGCTCGCAAGGATTTTTCGCTTTACCTGGCTGTGTATTTCACTGCACTGCGACCTGACTCGTGCCGAACATGTAACCATTGAGTAATGAAGTAACTTGTAATCGTAACACTTTGGTGTCATTCTGTAGCAGAGACATTACCATCATGAGCCATTTGTAATGCAATTTAGTTCAATATTGTAGTAACACATTGCTGTCATGCTGTTACATTTATTACGCACACATTAATTCTTTTAGACTGTGCAAATATCATGTGATAAAGGACGGTGGCATATATACCTTTTGCAGGTTTCATTAGATCTATAAACCTGTCTAGAAAATATACTGTTGAAACTCGATTTAATGAAGTTTTGACCATGCTCGAATTTTGTACAAGTGATGAAGTTAAAAAAAATCTAGAAGGGGATTATTCGATTCTTCAACACATAAAACTGTAAAGTAAGATCAAGAAGGGAGCCGACAGATGGATACATGTTATAGGTTTCACAACAGGAGAAAGAGCCTCAGAACAGGCTGGCCGACGTTTCGATAGGGGACCTATCTTTGTCAAAGGCGCCTTGTCATCCCTGGCGTGTTAGTTTTAAGGGGTTGACGTCATCACTAACCCCTTAAACTAACACGCTAGGGATCACAAGGCGCCTTTGACAAAGATAGATCCCCTATCGAAACGTCGGCCAGCCTGTTCTGAAGCTCTTTCTCCTGTTTTTAAACCTAAAACTGTAAAGTAGTGACACCAAAACGCTACCACAGCATTGTTTATGCCGCCAAACCCTGCCAGCGCATGTGAGAAACCCGTGAGGGTGGTCTGGACATGGGGTGGCTTCATGTCCGGGCGATGCATGCCACATGAAGCTACGACATGCTGCTGAGATGCAAAGATGTGGCGAACGAATCTAGTGATTGTGTGAGCAGGCCAAGTAAGGAGGTTGCGTGGAGACGATAATTGCTATCTGTTGCATAAACTGTGAAAAAACAAAAGCAACCACTGCTGGGGCCCCAATGTTATTTGGCGCGTAAGAGCACTATTGCCTGCCGAGCCTGTTAATAAGTGCATGGGGCATGACAGAAGGGGCACCTAGACAGTAATCTTTCTCATTATCACAGACAGGAGGAGGATGTTAATAATACGTACAACTCTGTGGGAATTTAAAGTGAATCTGACATTTAAGTGTAAGAGCTAGGAAAGGGTAACAAACTAGAACATGTCATTGAGGTTTTGCAGTCTTATGTAAGAATCAGTATTGTGAAACTGATCTTTTTTCTTTTGGCAACAAATGACTGACAACATGTTGCCCGCCATTAACAGAATTTCTACAAAGCTGGCATGCTTTGCTCGCTGGCTGCCTTGAATTTTGCTATAACATGTGGCCCGCGATATTTTTAATTGGGGAATCGGTGTTATTTATCAAATATTAATCTTATATCCAAGCCTTATTCACACCACCATAAGCGTCACGTTACCGAAATAATGCTTGGACATCACGTAGGTGTCAAACGAATTTCATGTTTACTGAAAGTGTAAATTGAAACACCTATAGCTGATACGACATTCTGTAAAAGTGTGGTATCAGTACTACGACCGTCACCCACGTGTAAAAAGGAGAATTATGAGGAGTAACAGTGCACAGATTGGTATTGAGATGTGTCGCACGGCTTTAGTTTTTTTAATGTGCTTGTGGGATTGTTGGTTTGATGGATGCTTAGAACGCGACAAACTTCTCTTGTTTACTTTTGCTGAGCATGCATGTGGGTGTCATTCAAACAGACTGCACGACTTAACAGTAATTACACTTCATAAAGCCACCAATAAAGCTGGGGTGGCTGCCTAGAAAGTCTAATAAAATAAACATGCTATTTTATACAAAGCTCACTTCCATGAACAAAGCACCGACAAGTGTGCATCAGCTAATTGCTTCAAACTTTGACTGGTTTCTCCTTTATTCTAGTAACTTGTAGCTGTAACAGTGTTACTTTTTACACAGCAATGGCAATATTATTCTGTTACAGTTACTAAAACATCATTTCATCCAACAAGTAATGACATTTGAGCAACAAAAAAACGAAAAAATGGAAGAGGATAATGCTGATATGTGCATTTATCACAGAAAGGGCAATATCTCCTTGTCACTACTCTAAAACTTGCTATGACATCCTTTGTGTGTTGCATCTACCTTGCGCTAATGCATGTAACGTGCCTTAAATTCTCTGTCAAATAAAATGCAGTTAAGTAGAACTGCTGATTAGGCATGTTGGTATAGATTCATTAGTTTGAACAGTGCCGCAGAATGTGACAAGAAATACTGGACTGTTCAGGTGTTATTTGATGTTTTTTGCCTTACTCAGTACCACTGTTTAAAGGGACACTAAAGGCAAATGTTAAGTCGACGTTGATTGTTGAAATAGTCTTCCAGAAACCTTGTAGTGCTTGTTTCATGCCAAGGAAATGCTTATTTTGAGTGAAAATCACGTTTTAGTGGTCTGCACAGTCGTTAGCGCACTTCAAAAATCGCGCACCTGAAAAGGCCTCCTGACGTAGCATTTGCCTTGCCCAACGTTGCTTGCCTTTACTGCTCGGCAGCAGGTTTCTGCTCTGAAGGGCACATTACACAATATCACATGGACACGGCATTTTGTCGAACTTTTCGTTAGAGCGACTTTCATGAGCGTGCAAGGCACATGCAGCAGTACGTGACAATGAACTTACCAGTGAGACGTGACCGCGCGAGTGGAGCGCAGCCCTGTAAAAACGGAACTTTTGCACAGCCCGCGCTGTTCTCCACTGCAATGTCAAGTTTTTTTTTTTCCTTGAATCAAACATAATGCACCAGCAGCATTTTATTACATCTTGCAATGCTCGGAATGTTCTTTTTTTATCATAAGTAGCTTCAATACTAGTGATAATTTATACTCGGGACTCTTGACGTCATCGGGCTCGTTCCAAAGTGCCCCACTGGTGGCGCATATAGTGTCCTACACGCCGGACTTAAGACCTAGGCTGCCCTGTGCGCGTCTCCTGCCTTTATTGTGTGTTTTTCATTCCGTTTTTTTTTTATTCTGTTTTTTTTCCCTTTTCTTCTTGTTTTCTATTTGTTTTATTATTTTTTGTTGAGGTCAGGACACTGAGAGTGTTCCCCCGTTGCAAAGGGGCAGGCCGCCAACACATCATCATCATCATCATCATCATCATCATCACAGGCCCGTAGCTAGGAATTTCTTTCGGAGGGTGGAGGGCCCCACTTGCTGAAAACCTTGACTTTTTAAGAAAAAAACCTATTTTTTTATTATTTATTTTTGGTAAAAATACATACTTCACCAAAATTTGGGGGGGGGTGCCTAGGCACCCCCCCCCCCCCGAAATTTTGGTGAAGTATGTATTTTTACCTAGCCCCCCCCCCCCCCCCCCCCCCCCCCCCCCCGGCTACGGGCCTGGTCCTACATTACCTTGACTTCTCGATTGCTACAGCACTGCTATTATTGACGTTTTAGATGTTCTCAAACATGCACCTGTCTCTCTGACATAAATTGTTATTTGCCTTTAGTGTCAGACTAAAAAATGTACCTCTGTGTAAGACTAACAAATAGAATATGTTGTGCTTGTGACGCTTTAGTTGCTGTTCTGACAGTAATGGAAAAATAAAAATGTTACTTGCTCATCGTAATGGTAGCTAACTACGTTCTGGAAGCTTTTAGCTGTAGTGCGGTTATTTTTCTGCTCTAGGTAACTCAACCTCTAACAAATGTTAGATTTTTTTTCTGGTGATGTGCTGATGACTAATTATGATCCTGATGAAAGAAAATAGAACCAACTTTGAGCTATAGCATATTTTCTGTTAGCCCTCGATGCAAAATAGTTCACTCTTTATTTATATTGTCGTCTTAACAGAGCACTCTGTATGAAAGCTGTGAGGTATACTTGTAGAAAGCATACCTAATTTTAACACATGAAACAAGTAGCTTTACTGTTGGTTCTTCATAAAAGTAATGTGTGACTTGCGGTAATTAGCACGCTAATTTTCTATGATCTCATTCATAGCTAACAGCATTGTGTTACATAGTGACTAGCCTGAAGTACTTCACCTTTTACGATACATTGTGAAACATATTCTTTGTTGAAAATTTAGCCTTATAATATAGGGTCTTGCGCTTCTGCTTGCCAAAAGTGAATGCCTGATTGTCATAAATGGGATTAAACATTTTACCGAACTTCGTATCTTAGTTATCGCTACATAGTTATACAATACGTTTATGATTCCTACGTTTTAATAGTCCTAGTTGTCCTGCATGATGTGCTTTAAGATGCAGTCTACACAAACATGAACGCTTAAGCTGTCATGGCCAAGCGACGGGCATTTGATGAGGGTAGTGAGACGTAAGAGCTAACTGAAAACGGTTTAAGAGGCTATATACACGAGACTTGCATGGCTGCATGCTGGCGCAGCTGGTGTGGTCTGGGAGAGCTTCTCCATCGGTGTCTCACATGACGAGTTCTTCCTTCGCTGTGGTGATGTGCGTTGTGCCATATTGTTGCGGTTGCCTGCATGATACAAGCCGCATGAAATTTTTTTTCCGCGTGTAAATTAATCCAAAGGGCATTCCACAGAACAGACAGCAAAGGGGGCTTACAAACGTACTGCCAGATTGTGTGCACATCGATATGCTTTATTTTCTGATCACGAACAGACTTGAAGACGTGGAAGGAAACAGTGGAGGAGGAGACTCGCACCCGCTTCGTTTCAAAAGGAAGTTTGTGGCAAATGCAATCAAAGAAGATCTCGCACTTCCCCTGTCACCGGTCTGAAAGCTACACCTCACAAGGTGAGTGCGTACTGCCAATGCGACATCCGTTCCGAATCCGTGGCTTTGCGAAGATTTCGAAAAACTCAACTGCCATAAAGGTTTGTGTACAGTCGAGTGCATACTGTTCTTTTTGCAGGCTTTCCATTGACACTAAAGAGTGAAATGATTTTTCTTTCATGCACTACCCTTCTCAGATGCTCAGAGCGCCGTTATTGCCACAATAAAATGCTTGGTAAGCGAGAGGACGGCCAAAACAAAAATACAGCTGCAATTCTGCTTTGAGTTACCCGCACCACTCGCCTTGATGTCACAGATTTTTACAGCGTCTATGAGGGTCTGCATAATTCTGTTTGGTAAAAATGAATTGTGTAGTGTTCTAAGGGAGTTAGAGATTTAACAAATGATGGCTGGTTTCGGGAAATTTTATTTAGCCATTTGGGGGTGCTGCGCCCTACGAAACTGTGCCTTGGCCCTGTAGTGATGCGGTCTTGGCCGCGCAATCGTCGCATGTGCTGTGTATTTGTTTATCTTGTCAGTGCCTTGAAATAAACTTCTCAACGTGCCACCTGTAAGTGATTGACATGAGTGATGTGTAGAGGAAGCCTTGCTTTGCTTGGTCATCCACTGCGCGCCTATGATGTAATCGCTGACATCATTTTATGTTGCCGACATAGGCGTAGTCACGACGACAGGCTACGCCTGCCCCTCAGTGCAGGGGAGAAGGGTGGGTAGGCCGTGAAACCGAAACCAGCCGAAGTTATTGTTTCATGCCCTGTAACTTCATTATTACACTGCTTATTTGCAACATTCTTGGCACAGTGTTCAAAAAGTACAAGTATGCACTTGTCTCTTCATCACAAATTTTGGACCGTGGGTTTGTTTATTTGCCCTTTAAAGAGACAGCAAAGTGGAATAACGAATAACTTTAAGCTGATAAATTATTCTTTGAACATTTTATTTTCCTTAATTCTGCAACTATAGGTCCATTATTTAAATAGAAGATGAAGGTCAAAGTTTCATTATTAAGTTTCACGCCTAAATCTCTGCACAGCCTGATGTCACGGATTTCAAAGTGTTTCTTGTATTTTAGCCATATTGCCTCAACAGAATTTTCTGAAGCTTATGTTATGTCTCTGGCTTGTTTAGAGGATAATGTACTTCATTTTTACTGATTAAGACCTCTGTAGGCCCTGGTAGAGGCCCTCAAAAATCTTTGATGTAATGCCAAGTTGGTGCAGGATCTTCAAGGCTACGTCTCCACCTGTGTTTTCTTTTTGCTCATTTCCTCGCTCATTAAGCTCTCTCTTGTGGCTAGAGTGGGGCTTTTAGGATTGTGAAAGGGTAATTTCGTTTTTCTCTTTAGTTTCCCTTCAAAAGAGCACTAAAGGCAAATAACAATTTACATCAGAGTGAAAGGTCAGTGCTTGAGAATGTCTAAAATGTCAATGTTTTGTACAGCGGCACTTTAGTAATCAAGAAATTAAGGTAAATGTAAGACACGGTTTGCACCGCCATTGGGACATTCTAGAACACAAGCCCGATGACGTAGTATGGCTCCAGTACAATTAATCACAAGTATTCAAACTACGTATGAGAGAAAAGAACATTTCAGGGCATTGCAAGACTGTAGAAAATGCAGCTAGGGCATTTCAGTCGGTGCAGTTTTGGCGGATGGTATGTGTCCACTGATTGACAACTTAAAGGAGCGGCTAGGACCATAATGGAAGAGTATTCTGTGGGATTTCAGGGTACCGAGTACCCGCTAACTGTTGTTGCTCTTTTGAGAGCAGTTTATCTTTTTTTTTCCTTGCCTGATGCCTTGTAAATACATACGTAAAATAGGCCAAGTAAATTTTCCTTCCTTGTGCATCTACATCACTTCTGCACACGACAGCCCCACACGGTGATGATAGAGAGGTTTGCCTGGTGTCCCGGTGAAACTGTCGCACCCCTTCAGAAATGCAACAGTGGGTTCGGTACAGTGTATAATTTGCTTTAGCTTACTTATTTTATATTCGAGCTGGGTGCCTCATTAGGTGCTAGCATGAACATTTCAAGGTAGAAGCTCAAGAAAGTTCACTGTACCCATATGTCACATTTTTGTATTGATGCTTGGCCATTTTGTGGTGCTAAACATTCACCAATAATATGAATCAGTGCGCCCTCAAATGAGCCACAGCGGTGTTCCTAAGTTCCTGGTCTTGTAACCCTTTCAGACGCCACCTACGAAGAACTGCCTGCAAATGGGTCAGATCGATATAACATTGTTTCAAGGCATTCAGTATTCTATTGCAACAAAAAATAATGTCATAACATGTTAATTTATGTGTGTTATAATAACTAATCCTAATTAGGTTGTAATAAATATCTCTTTATCCTGAAATGAAAAAAATCTGTAAACGGGGTGGACGCTTGAGCTGACGTTTCGACAAGTGGACTTCTCATCTTCAAAGCTGGAAGAAGTCGCGTCCACTTTTCGAAGCGTCGGCTCGAGCACCCACCCCCTGTTCATGGATTTTTTCATTGCAAGCTTCCGTCTTCCATTCCTGCCGTTATTTATCCCGAAGTCATTCCTGCTCTGTTCTGGCATAAATAGAATGAAATCTCAGGCTAGAAATATAGTGCAAATTGATTTCTGGTTATGGCCATTTTGAGCAAGGAAAAATGATACTTTTCGCATGGCTTGCAGGAAGCGGCATGTCAAACAGCTCGTCAAACGTGACCCACCACGGTGGTCTAGTGGTTATGCCACTCGACTGCTGATTCGCAGGTTGCAGGGTCGAATCCCGGCCATGACGGCTGCATTTACGATGGAGGCAAAAATGCTTGAGGCCTGTGTACTTAGATTTAGGTGCACGTTAAAGAACCCCAAGTGGTCGAAATTTCCGGAGCCCTTCACTCTGGCGTCTCTCGTAATCGTGTCGTGGTTTTAGGACGTTAAACCCCAACAATTATTATTAACGCGATAGCGTTAGAGAGCTCGTGTCGCAGAAATTCCGCCGTCGGCGTCAGCACCGTTGGTTGTGAGCAAAAAATCGAACGTGAGCGAAAAATCGAGAAAGAAGCAAATAAAATAAAGAATAAAAATTTCGGTCCCATTGAGGATCGAACCTGGGCCGTTCGCGTGGCAAGCGGGTGTCCTACCACAAAGCCACCATGTTACTTGTAGGTGCTTCGGAAAAAAACACTACATAAATGCCATGTAGTGGAAGGAGTCTCCTTAATGCATTTTGTTGGACGGGTGTCGCGACGAAAACGAGCCCATTCGGCGATTTGTAGGCGCATTTGGGAGGCCATCAAACTATGTCGAAAAAGGCCAGGATAGTGCAGCCATCGCTGCTAAAAGCACACACGAACTTTCAGACAGCTCTAAATATGGACAACTATGTCCATCTAGCGGAAAACATATCAACAAGCAAACAGCAAACGCTAGATAATGTGCTGCCATCTGTGAGGCATTGTGAGATTCTTCATGGCCTCCGAGATGGCGAGCGTGCGGCGTGTATCTTGGAGGCCATGCGACTCTTGCTTTAGATAAAAAACCTGTAGGATTCGCATGCGCGCGCGTGTGTGTGCAACAATACACATCAATAAGTATGCACTTAGTGGTTGAAGTGCGCACTAGGGGCCGGATTTCGCTATTGCGTTCAACTCTTAAAGGCGAAGCTTAAGGGTCCCCCAATTTTTATTAGTAGTATTATTATTATTGTTGTTGTTGAACGTGGTATTGCCTTCAGCAAGTGATCATATTCAACAAAGCGCTGCAACACGAAGTTAAATGAAGACAAATTTATTATACAGGAGGCGCAATTCATACAAAGCTAAATATATATCTTTCTCTTTCTTAGCCCCTAGTTGATACAAATAGCAAAAACAAGTGATGTACACAATTGTGTACATAGCGTCTCAAAGGGCTAAGCACTGGCTGTGCAGCAGGTCATCATGTATTCTTGAACCACTCTTTCGTTTTGATTGTGAGGTTGGACATGTTTTTTAAGTCCTGTCTATTGTGTTGTAGGTGTGGAGCAGTGAACACGAAAGGCTGCTTGACAGTTAGAACAACGAGGCATAGTTGACCAGCGAGGCACACGTTTCTGACATTCTAGGCCCTGGCAAGGAAGTACCTCGTACTCCGATGAATTTCGAAGCAAATGCAAGGTTGCCCTCTTGGCATGAGTTCAGTGGGATGAGGCAAGTAATGTTACACTTCTAGGCACCCCTTTTTGCTGAAGGTACAGTTTGCAGGCTTGGCGTTTTATTTTGAGTGTGTAACTGAAGAGTGTACGGAGTACTTTACCAGTTGAACCATCTAAGGAAGCAGCAGTTGGACTGGCAACCGTAGGCTGGCAAAGGAAATTGGGAATCCACAGTCTTGTAGTTCTGACAGTGAAGGATGGGCAGTCATCCCAGTAAAGGCTGAACTCTGATTTGGTCAAACCTGTGCCGAGCAAAACTAAACATACACTTTCCAGTAAAACCAAGTTACAAGAGACACTCAAGGGACTCAAGAAACATGTCCCTTGTAACAAAAGTTCTATAAACCCTGAAGAGTTGGTCTAGATCACTTTATTATGCATCAGCATCAAAGTGTGTTCAAACACATCTACAGGAAATTGCTCAGGATGGCTTGGAAAAGTCAGTCATTCATTGTAGTTTTCTTTTTAGTGACTGCAGGGTGTATTCGCTGCCTTCCCAACTTCTGGAGGTAAACCACTTCACTCTACAAGCCTTCCTGTTGCTCGCAACACCTTTGAAGTGCTCTTAAATACTACTGGTGTACAAGACAAACCACAGACACTGCACTGGACATCCAACTCGGTGCTCTGTCCCAGAGTCGGTGTGGCAATGCGACAGTGTTTATAAAAGCGTAATGGCAGAAATTTTGGTGCAATTTGTAGTCACAACCATGCGAGGAATGACATCTGTCTGCAGAACGAAGCAGAATCGAGCCGAGGGAATGAAAATTGCACTGCATGCCAGTTGGTATGACGTCAGCCACATTGCATGAGTGCGTCTGGGTTGTGTCTCTTCTAAAAAGTGAAGAATTTACTCTAGGGACCTAAAAGATTGCCCTTAGTAACCGAGTGTCTCTTGTAATCATGTCTCTTGTATGCAGTGTTGTTAACATGGTGAGCATAGGGAAACTAACGAAACTATTTTCAAATCTCTTTTTTAAAAAGTGTCTCTTGTAACAAGATTTTACTGTACTTCTAAAGTTGCACCCGATTATATTACAGAATAAATGAGTTATCGCTGATGTGAAAGCACAGGCAACTTTAAATTCTGATAACAGTGTTTCTTTTATGAGCTTTGGCTTAAAAATTTTTTCTTTTAGCTTGTGTATATACAGTAGACTCTCAGTAAACGGAAATCTGTTAAACGGAACTGCTGCTTAAACGGAACAACTGCATCTAATATAATTGGTTTCATACTTGGATTCTGCACTCCTGTTCATCTCTCAGTAAACGGAACTCCTGTTAAATGGAACACATTTTCTTGGTCCCTTCAGGTTCCGTTTAACGAGAGTCTACTTAAATGCACAGCTTTAATTAATTATTGCTATGTTTGTTACAAATGACATTGAAATACTGGTTGAAGCCTCATAATGTCCTACGTCATTGTGTCCTTCAAGGGTTAACTTGTTTAACTGGCACATTTTTTTTTACATAACATATCGTTTGTGTCGTGACATTTCCTGTTTTGTGCTGGCCGCTGACAGACATAATTTGTTTTTATGCAGCAATAAAAAAGAAGGATCACAGCAACAAGTGGCCTTCTTGCGCTGCGCCAGAACATTGGATACAGCCCTTTGCTAACACGCCTGTCCATCAATGTCCAAGAGGTAGATGGCCAGATTCCAGTTGCTATGAAAGGGTAACTATGTTCGGATGTATTCACTTGTTTCATAGGTTTGTTGGTGCTGTCGAGTTTTATTAAGTTGAAAAAATCAGGTGCCTGGTATTGGTGGCGTAAACGTGTATGGTACTGGAAGTCGGCAATTTACCGTAAAATCCCGAGCAAGCACCCCTGCCCCATTCAGCAAGTTGAAATTACTAGCAAAGTAAGGGGGGCGCTTTCCCGGCACGGCCCCAAAAGTCGAGATGGCAGCAGGAAAGTTTTTCCGCCAGAAAAAAAAAACAATGTGGACTAGCTCGCAAGTCCTCTCGATCTAATGGCTTTATCAGTGCGAGAAGAGATTCACGTTTTTAAGTTGAGCTTTTACAACTCACAGATTTCTGTGATGGTGTCCTACACGAAAAACCCAGTGCCAGTGGATATACAGAAATGTGGCCCTCAAAGGTGTGATGGTCACATGCGAACAAGTATGCACTGTTTTTCCAACAATCAATGCTCTCTCGATCGTGCGCTTGTCGGCGATCAGCCATTTCTTATTTGGCAGTCTGACCTTTTGTCGAGGTGACTTGTCATTTCACGTTGCCACATTTCATTGTTGCCTGGACATGAACACATGACTGTTGTTGCCTCTAGCAACTGAAGTATTGCACTGCTAAGCATGTGGATGAAGGTCCAATAGACCTCTCCCTGTTTGCAAACAGTGAGACGTCACTGGCAGTGTCCCGCCCCCAAGTTCCGCCCTCGGAGCAGGTGCTGGTTGGCAAGAAAGTTCCGCTGGCGGGATCTCTCTGCATAGCAGTCCTGCGTGTCTGCATTACTTCGATAGAGGTTTTTGCAATTTTCTATTTTCTGAAGTCACAGCTGTTGAAAGGAAAAGTCACTGCCTGTAATGAACGATTCTGTTAGGTCAACATGTAATGATTTGCTCGTCGTGGATGACAGCCTTAAAAAAATGTTATGCTTTTCGAACGCGAACGTTGCACATTTTCACTACGACTGGTGTTTGGAGGAATATTAGCATAGCATGGATGTCAACGTACCCAATTTCCATTGCGAGATCTGCACTGCAGTTTTAAACGATGTACAGCATTGGCGGCAATATGGTTTTGAGCTACTGTACGCGAGGTCACGGATTAGATTCTCACTCATGGCGCAAAATTTTGATCGGAGATGAATGGAAAAAAAAAAGAAAACGAAAAAGGAAACACTCGTTGGTGTGCGTTCAGTTGAGGTTAACAAATCCTCGTGAAAATTAAAGCAAAGTTTTCCCCTCCAGCATTTCTCATAATCCACTGAGCAGTTTTGAGATGTTAAACACAATAATTTAATTATAAATAACCACTTGCGCGATTACTTCACTGTATCTGATGCCTACAGTGTGTTTCCATACTTGCTCCTTTCCTTTAGACTTGGTACACAGACTCGTAATGTCACTTCATAAAGATCAAGCCGGAAAGATAAGCTAACTAGAATATGACAAACAAGAATCTCCACTGTTTCCATTAAGACGTACATCTCCAATAAAACGCGATACGCGTATGGTTCTGCATATTCGCTGTGGTAAACCTTACATGCATGTTCAGCAATGCTAAAACACGCTGGTAGCTCATGCGTAGTCTCACCTTTCAGCCCGGACATCATGCACATTTTTTTTTTGTGTGTGTGTGTGCACGCAGCACAAACACTGAGATGTACGCACTCTCATATCATCGCGTCAAATAAAATGTCCAATCCTGATGTTCCGTCGACAGCCGGTCACTGCAAATGGCCCTGTTAGACATAACACGCCAATGTTTTTGCAAACAAGATGCATCGTTATTCACCCAGCACACAACACACACAATATTGTCAGTTTTAACGTCCGTAAAGGTGAACCGATATCGTTGCTGCCTTTCAACGCACACTACACGCTACAGTAAACGCGGCATATTTTCGAAGACGATGCCGCTGTTCCTCGCATAGACCACCACGTGGGTTCACTTCTCCAAGTTAAACAGCCAGCAGTGGGGCAAATTTTTCGTCACACAGTCCACGACACATTTTATATGTTCTTTGACACATACCACGAATAACCTTGGAACCGAAAGATGAACTTTTCGAAAAGGTTAAAAAAAAAAAAAAAAGTGCGCCAAACACCGTGTGACTGCACCGTGCAGAGCCAGCAGCGGGAGTGCTTTGCCAACCACCGCCTTTGCACGTGTGCCAATGATGTAGACGCCGCGGTGTGACGTACGCCAGGAGAGCTCTATTCCCAGCATGGAGGAAGGAAACAGTTAGGAGGGAACATTCCGCAATGCGATAGAAAGAAACAAGGAAAAGTAGTATGACAGGCACGCAGATGCAAAGCTTCGCTTGCCCCCAATTTGCAGATGGGGCAAGGGCTCTTGAATTTTATTTGCATATATCTGTGCACACATTGTGTTGTCTGTAATCGATTCACTCATTGCCATATTTTTTTGCTTCTTATCAGTGACATGCCGGTGGACAAGAGGAGGACAGTGAAGGTCTCACCCGATAGCTTACAAGGATAGAGTGCCGTAGAGCTGCTGCAAAGTGGCAGCTGGCAACACTGGCTATAAAGGAAATCTGACTCAGCTGGAAGACTTCACAAGTTGTTGCAGCAGTGACCAAAGGCAAGTTTGTTCTTAGGGCCAGCTTGTGGATGGACATTCCGAGGGGAGTATCCTACTTCAAAGAGAACGACATCATTAAGGTTTCCAAGATCTCTGCCACGCTGCTAATTCTCTGCTGGAATCCGAGATGGGAGACACTGAGGGCCCTTCTGTTGATGTAAAAGCCGTTGGAGGTGGACTCCGAGGAAGTCATCCCACTCCTGGGCCTTCCCTGTGATCTCAAGTCTCTGGAGTGCTTGTGGCAACGCAGTGGTTCTGTAGGTAAACCAATGAGCTGCAATAAGCATGTACATGCCCATTTGCACTTCCCAAACTCTGTTGAGACAGGATGTGTTAGGGGGGATGTGGGGATCACTAATAGCATTTTTTCCTTGGCACATAGTGACGAAATTGGGTGCACACACTCAAAATTGCATTGAAAAGGTTAATCTAAAGGTGCATTGAAGTGACACCAAAATGAAATGGTGAATCAGTTTATATTGATAGCTTATTTTATGAAAGCTCTACTGTCATGAGTATCATCCTCATGTGTTTGTTATGCAAAAGAAAATGGTGAGTGTTCATTCTTAAATTTTGCTCTGAAATCTCTTTTCATGGATGTCAGCGTGATGTCATGGATTCTAAGGCGTTTTTTTGTATTTTTGCCATATTGGCTCTACGAAATGTCCTGAAACTTGGTATGTTTACTGTCTGGCCCCTTAGAGGACAGGGTACTTCATTTTAACTGATTTCGGACTACATGGATCCTATTAGACACCCTCAAAATTCATGACATCATAGCAAGTTGGTGTGGGAACTTGAAGGTAGCATTGCCACTTGTATTTTCTTATCGTGTGTGTTCTCGCTCTTCTTGTGGCAATAGTTGTGGTTGTGGTATTCTAAAAGGGTAATTTACTGATTTGACAGAAGCCGTGTCCTTCTCTTTCACAGCCCTTTAAGATACCTTTATTAATGCTTTTTTTTATAAGAACATACAAGTTCCTTGCTTGTGGAACGGCTGACATAGTGATGAAATGCAGGTTCGCTCACATGTTGTTTGTCCATCACAGATTTCTTCTACTGCCCTAATACAATAGGACCCGGCCATTCTGTTGCAGAATACTGCGTTTTTCTGACTGCTACGTTGTTTTCGGCCAATTCCAGCATAGCTCCCATAGGATCCAATGCATTGAGAGCGTTTAAGTCGCGAATTGCCACTCTGAGCTGGCCCACATCAGGGCGGCTAAAAGAGGTGTGAAAAGGGGCCGCTGAAACTGGTTTCCAAAACATCTTGGTGCTGCTTGGGTGCCTGTGAGTGAGCAGTCACGGTACACTACTCTCAACATAGATTCTAAACCACCCTTACGCTGGGTGGCAGTTGTCCATTTTTGGTGAAAACCTTTTTTTTTTTTTTCATTTTTCGAGCAAATGTAATTCGTACAAAGCACTTCAACTGTTGAACATTCACCATATATTCTCATCGATCGAGACTCTGTGCTCGATGTCGACTTTGTGGATTTGGTAATATCACATTTTTCACAGCAGAGCTGCACGTGTGTTATGAGAGGAAGATTACTATTAGAGAGGTTCATGCTATTTTGAACCTGCTAGATTCCGTCATTCGCGTGTAGAAATATTATTACAAGACTCCTTTATTGCTGCTTCAAATGCAAAACCAAGTTGGGCGGACTGCAGCTTAATACTCACCAAGCCTCTTGGTAAAAGTTTCAGCCTGAAGTAATTTTGCTGTCTCTTTTTATGTTCTGCCTGTGAGGAGGTTACATGGAAACTTTTATGCATGTCAGGGTTTAGGAACAAATTTATGGCTATGTCGTGAAAACGTGACAACCGATCATAAGTGATCAGAAAACGTTTGTTTTCAGACGCACTTCACAACCCATTTCTTTGAGCTCAGCAAACTTGTATCTCAGTTCTTGTAAAAAGAAATGAAGCAACTTGAATTGATGAGTTTTGTACTTTGTGCAAAATGAAACGGGTTGGCCTTTGCAGCCGGGCATTGTGCAGTGTTTTCGTTGTTGTGACACTTCAGGCCAGTGGCCAACATTGTCTTAACGGACTAGAGAATTAGGGATTGGAGCTGCTGGTTCTCTTTTCTTCTGTTCAAGCTCTGCTTCCACGGAAAGAGACGGTTGGCCCCTCTTCCTCAACATGACCTTGTTCTGAGCACAGAGGCGACTGGCTAAAGCAGTCTTCACTAAAAGATCTAGTTGCTCTATTTTTGGGATCGCTGGAGCAAAGCAATCCTTGCGGTAGAGCAGCCAGCTGCTCACAACAGCTGTATCAACAAAATGAAAAGAAAAAAAAAAATCTCTGGTAAAATTTTTTCGATTTCAGAAAAATTGTATAGTATGCCATCAGCCCGTCTAGTAGGTCAACTCCAGCCATAAAAGTGTTGTACGTCTTCATAGTGGCAGGCTGCTGAACTTCGCATCCTTCTTTATTCTTGTGGTTGTACCGCTGGCAGCTTCTCAGGGGCTCGGCACTCCCGTATGTGCTGGATATATCTTGCTCCCCGGCTGTCGTACCACTTCACTACTCTAACTTCGACCCCTTCGATAGTAGCGTGCCTTTCCACGTGACTTCCTCTTCCGTTCTTCTTCATTTCAGCATCGCTGGGCACTCGGCAGCCACAAATCCTATTTTTGCGCTCAGTTCCCATGGCTGAAATTCCGCGTTGATGTAAATTCACGAGCGGTTTTATGGAAGTAAACCAATTGTCAAAAAAAGAGTAAGTAGCCTTTATTCTCTAGGATAGAGCGCGAAAGCTCAAGCACAACATTAGAGCTCACTCCTAGGTCAGGTAATCCTGGAACAGGGCAGATGTCCCCTGTGTAAATAGAGAAGTCGTAAACTCGTCCATGGATGTCGCAAAGTACAAAAATCTCGTAGCCCCACTTGTGAAGCTTGCTAGGGAAGTATTGTTTGAGTGATGAGCGGCCTTCGAATGGCACAATTTGCTCGTTGACCACCACCACCTGTGACTTTGGAAGCATTTGAAACTTTGGCAGCAGATGATCAATCAGTGGTTGTATTTTGAACAGCCTGTCTTTGCCAGCATTCGCTTCTAGGAGATCGTTGTTATTGAAATGAATGCTGTTCTTTATGGTTTGCCATCTGTCACGTGACATAACTTCTGCCACTTTTTCTACTTGCATCTCACGGCTGCAGCACATGCAGTCGCAGAAGCCTGTATATAGACATGTACATTGTGGGGCTCATTGTGGGGCACCACTGACGGGACTCCGAAACGAGCAAAGCAGCTCTTCATGACTGCTATCACCGCTTGAGACGTTGTTTGAGACAGACTAATCACTTCCGGGAAACGAGAGCAGTAATCCACAAAAATAACGTATTGTTTACCCTGGATTTCAAAAAGGTCCACGCCTACTCGCTCCCAGGGACCCTTTGTCGTCGGAGTAGACATGAGAGGTTCACTGTGTTGAACTCACGTTGATGTGCAGTCTTTGCAGCCCGTAACCATCTTCTCGATTTGGCTATTTATAGTAGGCCACCACACAGATTCGTGTGCCTGGGCTTTGCATCTTGCAATGCCTTGATGCCCCTCGTGAATTCTGCACAGCATGGCTTTCTGAAGCGAGTAAGGTACCACAGTTCTAGCGTCTTTTTAGTCCTCTGATGACAGAGAGTCTGCCACGCTCTTTCCAGTACACACGCAGTAGTTGTGGAACCTTCAATGGATGGTTCGGAACCTTCTATGGATGGTGACCAAACTTTGCTTTGGATAGCGAAGCGCTATTCCCTGTCAAAAACTGGTCGGTCCCCTCGAACGCGTTTGCACGGGCCTTGAGCGCATCTTCGTGAATACAAGCCTGCAGAACGGCGTCTTCAAGTGTTAATTTGGTACTGCGGCACAGCTTGAAAATCGGAAAGCGAGGAATCCCTGAGTCCAATGACAAAGCGGTCACGCACCAAGTGGTCTTCAACGTCTTTCGATGAGTAATTGCACTTTTTTACAAGTTCCCACAGGGCAGTAGCGAAGTTGTCCACGGTTTCGCCTTCTTCTTGTACTCGGTGGTGCAATTTGACGCTTTCACAAACCCCGTTGGGCGGATGCACGAAGTAAGCCTTGGAATTTTTCCTTTACAGTATCGAAGGAAGCCCAATCTGGTGCTGTGAGGCCTAATGTATCAAGTATGCGTCTCGCTTCTTGTGAGGCCATAGTGTACAACAGCGTTTGAAATTTACCTCATCTGTAGCTCGGCATAGTCCAGACACGAAAGTGTAGTCCTCAAACTGGAGTGGACAATCCATTGCGTCCACTCGCCTGGGTTTTCTAAGTTGAACCGGGGAGGAGGCGACAGGCTTACAGGCGTCTGGAGTGCAGCGTTCTCGTCAGCCATTGTTTGAAGTCCATCGACACCGACCCACGAAGAGGCGAACGGCGAGTACTTGCGATGCGATGGCAGTCACCGACATCCCGCTTCTGACAACATGTCGCATGCGTCTGCATTGCAGCATGCAAGTGGTAACTTATGCCGGTACGCAGTAAAGCACGACCGCACACATCGCTACCCAACAACCAAAAAGCCCCTCATTAGTTATACATGCCCCGAACCCCAGTGCATCCCAACAGCGTGCGCCATCTGTCGACGTCTACGGAAGACTTGGGTTGCAAACCTTAACAGTTCTTCAGTAGGAGTCGCCACAGACGGCTCTTCCATTTCATCTTCGTCATCTGAAAAAAAAATAAATAAATAAAAGGACAAGGAAACCTTTGCGAGGTTGGCATACGACATTTGTGAGGCCGCACAGGCTTCGCTTGAAAAAGAAAATGCAACGGCGCGCCGCGGCAGCACAACACGAAGGAACGCTGACGGTGTTTGTTTCACATTGCGGCCGCATGTGACTCGCCCAAGAAAAAGAAAAAACGTGCGACGCGGCACACGTTGCACAGGAGCCTGTGAATGTGCCAAGAAAAAAAACTAATCTGCAGCAACAAATTATTTACCAAAAAAATTTGTTACCAAACCAAAAAGAAAAGAGCTACTAATCTGTAGAAACAAGTTATTTGCACTATTTCCGTGTGTTATTTAACCAAGTATCCGTTATGCGACATTTTTTTTTATATTCAAAATACTTACATACCTTGAATGGTGACTGATGTCTCAATGGATGGCTACAGAGGAATGCTGTTTGTCGACATTATCTAGAGAAATGGCAGTGGTCAGCTCTTTACTGAATGGAGGGTAGATGATGATGATGATGTTTTTGGTCTTGTCCTTTTGAATGGGTCGCCGTAGTTTGGTGTCCAAAACCGGCGTGACTGAGAAAAAAAAAATAAACGAAAACAATAAGAGTTGCTAAACTGGCTAACAGACAAGTATGAGCTGCCACTAAACACGTAGCGCTCCGCGCCGCCACCAGCACTCAAGGCGCCTCTTCGTCACTTCCACCACCTTCCGCAGCTCTCCGCCCTTTACACCGAAGCCAAGCGTGATGGGCAGCGCCGCTGTGCCGGCTGGCGGAAGAATCTCTCAACACTCGTGGACAACATGGCCGAGCGTTTCGTCCGATCCCCCACAGAGTGCGCATGTTTTCACGAGACGCTCTGTGAATCGCGCTCTCCAGAGTCGCGTCCGCAGCACACCCGCCCTCGCCTCTGCCAGTAAAGCACTCCCCTTCGAGTTGTCGTAGATCCTTTCCGTGCTTATTTCGAGTTTCTCACCGCGGTATATCTCAAGAGATGACTTTGTTGCGGTGGAGTTGCGCCATGCAGTCGTTTCCACCTCGCAGACTTTGAGCCGCACTCCCTCTCCGGGTTTTATATGGCAATGCCTTTTCCACATGTTGCCAGACGTCTGTGGATTCTGTATGAGCACAGGGGTAAAGGCTACAGATGTTTTCTGTTGGTGGCGCGGCTTACAACTGCTGTGACGTGAAATCGTGACAGCAGGTCATAAGAGGTATTTGCAGAGGTATTTGCAGAAATTTGCACTTGCCACGAAGCGTGCCTCTTGAGACTTGTCGCTGGGTGTACATGTTGAGTCAAGAACCATATATTTTCACGAAAGCACAAATTTATTTTGACATGTGCCCACCACACAAGTATAGTTTTATGCACGCCAACGCAGTCGTGCACAGCCAATAGAGCACAGATAGCCTGTCTCTTCTCCTTGTGTCTTTTTCTCCTTTTTTAGTTTTGCCTTTAAAAAAAAAGTGGACCTGAGTAAGGCAATAAAACTGCACCACAATTTTTGTTGGTGCGACAGTGGTGTTGTGAGCAGCCCGCTTTTCACGCCTCGCCAATATCTTTCATCATTTCCATTGCCGACTTGTCATGAAGATGAGATCTGCTGAAGAAATGCGTGATTTTGTTCTCAAGGGTCATTGTCGGGACTCGGGATCGAAGCACTAGCTCCTCCCGTGGAATTGCAAGAGGGGCGGGCCTCTGGGGTCTGACTTACACCAGCCGCTGGTATGAACGAGACAAGGCTCTCTTGCAAACAAAGAACAAAATGCTGTAATGCAGTATTGAAACAAAGCTAATGGTATTTTCCGAGATGTAATAGCAAACTCCAAACAATGTAGACCAAGTATGAATGTTGCAAACAGGTGCCAGCATGCATGGCAATTTAGAAACGCGGGAACGGTGAGGAATAGAAACTTATATCAGCTGAAGGCCTGAACAGCTAGAGTTAAATGAATAGTTAGGGTCTGCATTCCGTTATATTTGAATGAGTGGCATACATAACCAGGTGCACTAAGAGTCCTTCAGCACCGGCGCTGCTCGGGAGTGACCCTCGAAGTCGATGGCGGGCTTCATTCTGGCTGTGCTTGTGTTTGGTTTCGGGACGTGATGCTCGCTGTGTTGTCCTCCCGGGTACAGTGCAGTCCACTTATAACGATATCAAGAAAACCTAAAAATATGATCGTTATAACCGGTGATCGCTATATCTGGACTGCTGCCAAAAAATCGTCGCCGGACGTACCTTTTGTAGCTCCAGGCTTGAATTCGCTATTTGCACCAACGAATAAATATTGTAGATAGTAGGATGTCAAGAACAATTTGTTCCTCCGAAGAGCGCATCACGGGTTCGGCATGCCGAAGTAGTCCGAAATCTGCAGTTGCTTCTGCGGAAGCTTGAGCTTCACAACCATGGTGCGCATAGCTTTCAGCTGCTGCGGAAACTCTGGCGGCATTCCTTTGATGTGCATGAAGTCAATCAGCGAGTCAATAGACGTCAGTGCACCTTGCGTTGTCATCGACGGGGTCGTAGAGGCGCTGTCAACCTCCTCATCACTACTGTCGCTGCCGTCGCACAACGCCGCCGTCTGTCGCGACAACACATCCGCGACGATTGTCTCGTCGGTGAGTTCATCGCAGAACGAAGCAGCACTGTCTGCCGTCAGGAAGTCCTCAACCGACGCGACGCACCCGCTATCTGCGTCACCAGTAGCGACGTGCTCCCAGAGCTCCGTCAGATCCGCAGTTTCCGTGCCGGTTTCGCTGTCACTAGGCGAGGGAGGCTGGTCCTGGTGCACAAAGCCTGCCTTCCTGAAGCAGTTTTGAATGGTGGTCTGCCTCACCTCGTACCACGCGCTGTAAATGAAGCGCACGGCCTTTAGAAGGCTAATCTTCAGATCAGGAGCATCAGAGGGCCCGTCTGCATTGCCCGACGTACCGGGAGCCGAGCGGTCAATCGTCAGCACGAGCCACTCAAGCATACGTCGCCGGTATAACGCCTTAAAGTTAGCAATCACGCCGGCGTCCAGCGGTTGCAAGCCTGCCGTCTTATTCGGCGGCAGGAACATCAATTCGATTGATGTCAGCTTCAGGCTCACGTTGTGTGCGCTACAGTTATCCAGCAGCAACACCACCTTCCGCCCCTGACTTTCGATGATGCTGTCCATCTCGAGCAGCCACTCCTCAAACAAGACACGGGTCATCCAGGCCTTCTTGTTGCTCCTATAGCGGACCGGGATGTGTTGATTCCTGAAGCACACAGGCTTCTTGGATCGCCCGATCACGAAGGGCTTGAGCCGATGGCTCCCGTCCATATTCACACAAAGTAACATGGTTACCCTAACCTTGGAGTGCTTACCGCCAGGACATGGATCGCCTTTCAAAGCATGCGTCTTCGATGGTGTCATTTGAAAGAAAAGGGCAGTCTCATCACAGTTGTAAATGTCTCTGGCTGAGAAGCGCTCCATCAATGCGGGCAGGTTTGTCTGGAGCCACTGCTGCTTCGCCTCTGAATCGAGTCAATAAGAAATATCTCCGACCAGGCCGAGCTGCAGAGCAGTTTAACTAAAATCCTGAATTGGTGCGATCGCTGGCTTATGGTCCTGAATCCCAGTAAATGTAAAGTAATGTCCGTCACCCGCTCGCGAAGCCCTCTCCTCTATCCGTACAAAATTGCTAGCACTCCTATTGAATCTGTTAGTACCTTCAAATATCTCGGTGTAACTATCTCCAAAGATCTCAATTGGTTTCCACATGTGTCTAACATCATCTCATCCAGTAACAGAACCCTAGGCTTTCTCAGACGTCATTTACGAAGCTCTCCTCCTCACGTTAAACTTATCGCCTACAAGTCTTTAATTCGTCCAAAACTTGAGTACGCTTCCGCAATCTGGAATCCTCATCAATCTTATCTCATTGACGCATTAGAAATGTTGCAGAACCGCGCCGTCAGGTTCATCCACTCATCATATTCGTATAACGTTAGTGTATCCTCGCTAAAGGCGGAAACCGGCCTGCCCGCCCTTTCCTGCTGCCGTCGCACTGCCAGCCTATCCCTGTTTCACAAAATGTACCACAGTCCACTCAATCAGCCACCTTACATCTCACCGCCTGCTCGCATATCCCTTCGTACAGGTCATTGCTTAAGTGTTGCTCGTCCTCAAACCCGTACTCTCACCTTCTCGTCTTCTTTTTTCCCACGCACCATTGTAGACTGGAACGGCCTTCCCCACGCCATCGTTGCCACCGCCAACCCAGATGCTTTCATTGATGCTGTAAAATTGCACTTCTCATCCTGAATGGTCATGTATCATGCACCCTTACTGTACACCCACCCCTTATGTAATGCCCCCACTCGGGGCCTTTAAGGAAATAAAGTGAAAGTGAAAGTGAAAGAGAGAGGCCGCTTCTCGCACCACGTTCTTGTAGACAATGCCGTGCCGCTCCTTGAATCTTTGTATCCAGCCGCGGCCGGGTTCAAAATTCGGCCGATCGAGCAGAAAGGCCAAGTTTTTCGCCTTTGTGGCAAGTATTGGCCCACTAATCGGCACATTCTGGGCACGGATCGACAGGAACCACTGGTAGAGTGCCTCTTCAACGTCTGCATACAAGGGCTCCAGAATTCTCTTCCGCTTGTCGGCATGGCCACTGGTTCCAGCCTTCAAAAGCGTGGTGCTTCCGGCTTTGAGGATAGTCGAGATCGTCGACTGGGCGAGCTCGTATTTTTTTACGAGGGCGCTCACTTTAAAACCGCGTTGCGAATCCTGCAAAATATTCGACTTTGTATCAAACGACACAGCCTTTCGCTTCGTCGGTGCCATATTTGTTGAGGGTTATCTCTGCTCCGCTCTAGACGTTGCTCGCGCGATCGCTGAGGAAGAGAGACTCACCGACGGCGGGTTTGGGGGGAGAAAGTACAGTAGTACAGGAGAAAGTACACTTGCAACACGGGAGCGTGTGTCCTCACGAGTTTAAATATTTCGCATTCCTTGCACAAGCCCTTATTTCTGCAACTAAACGCTGTTCTCTCACTGGGGGGTGTTCCCAAATAAGAAAACAATATTTAGTTACAGAAATGAAGCAAGTTGAAGCCGTGCGCACTCATTAAACTCGTGAGGCCATGCGCTCCCGTGTTGCAGGTCATATTGAGCATGACTGTACAGCCAGAGGTACAGCCGGAATGCCACCGAGGCCCCGCCCCGATGCCGCTGCACCGCTTGGCTTTTCGCTTTTTTTATTTTCTCTCTCCCCTTTCCCGCTTTCGTTCAGCAACCAACGGCGGGGAGCCGCAGAGCGCGGCGCTTTGCTTTTCGCATTCTTTTTTTATCCCTCACAGCCTCTCCGTGGTCGACGCGCGTCGAGGCGCGAAACGTGACACAGCTGGCGCCATTAATAGCGCGTCGCGCCAACTCGCGATGTTCTCCTCGGCTTTTTGAACGGCCGGGACGCGCTGCCGGCACTGTGCTGCAATGGCGGTAGATACGTACTCGCCTACACTAACTTTTTGTCTTGTCTCGGCTAGGTCGTTTCAGAGGAACTTATCAATGTAAATGTTACGATTATTCTGAATTAAATATGCCACAGCAAACTTTTTCACAGTACACATGAAAATGATGAAAAGTTCACAGCAACATGATGAAAAGTTCACAGCAAACCTTTCATCATTGTATCCGATATGCGGTGGATAACATATCGTTATATATGTTTTTTTCCCCATAGTCCAATGCATAAAATGAGACTGTTAAGTCGACCCATCGTTATAACCGATATATCGTTATATGTGGTATCGTTATAAGTGGACTGCACTGTATTGCTCGGTGTATATCTCCTCCCCGGAGCAGACTGCCAAAACGTAGGACTGGCCGCTGTTTATACGCTTCTCTAGGCACTGGTTTTCACTTCTAGTATTTTCTCGAGGCATTCTCGAAGATTGCCTGTCTGCACTGGTTGCCACCATGGCTCACACTCCACTGGTGGTCAGCTTCACTGCTGGACAATGAAATCACACACAACACACGAGTCACCAGATACACACTTGTCGCATGCCTGGCTTGAATAAACTGCCCTGTGGTACAGACTCAGATGGCGGTCACCTTCACGAGCCAGCAGTTTAATAATGCACAACACAACAATGTCATACTGAGACACTGTTGTGTCTATTGTGTTGTGACAGGTACTTAGATATAATATTTTTTAAAATTTAGGTTAGGATAATGAAAACTTTGAAGATTATGTATTTGCATGTGCACATATCAAATATGAACTCAGTTTTTGTGTACCCCTAATAATGAATTCAAATTTCTGTTGATCACCTGTTTAAATAACCGGCTACACAGATCCTGCTGAATTAAATGTCATTGCATTCTACAGATATCAAAGAGTGCAAGAAGCATAATTTTATGGTTCTAGCTTTTCTACAACAAAAGTTGTGAAGCTTTAAAGGACACCATTCGATTACCGAGAAAAGATATTTTTCTTGCTTTATTTTTTCTAAAGATTTATAGGTCCCTACAGTAACATATGGCACTTTCTTGCACTCGCTAAACATCCAGCTTTTCAGCAATACAAGAATGATCAAAATTGAGTGTACCAAAGCTTAGACACGCTTGTCAGTAGAATGAAAAGTGGCAAAAAAATTGAAACTGAGAAAATAGCAAAAAACAAAACTTGTTTACTCAAATAAATGCCTTAGAAGGCACCAGGAGAGTAGTCTTTATCACATTTTTTTAGTTGCCGCCGCTTTGCTTGTTGCAAGAACTTGGCCGATGCTAAAAGCTTCCGCTCAGCATTCATTATTCGACGAGAATCTTTTCTCTTCTGGCCATCGCTCACTCTTGGAGTTTTTTTTCTAGTTAAAGTTCTCCAAAGATATGTGGAGGCTTCCTGTACCCCGGAATTAAAGTGCATCGCTGCTTCAGCAACTCAACAGCAATCAGTGAAGCAGGCTTGTCTTTGAGGATTAGAGATTAATAACTGAACAAAGTGCCTCGTTTGCATATTGAGTCTTCCCTCTCTCAGCGTTCAGGGGTGGAAGTGCTGCGCCATTTGCGCCACGCTGCGCCAATTCGCTTCTGCTGCGCCATCCTGCTCCAAAACGCATTATTGCGCCGAAACTGCTCCCAAGCGGTCTTTGGTGCACGGCCTCCGCGATGGGCTCCGGTGCGCTGTCGGAACCAGTCACCGAGGCTACGTTTGGTGCCTTCATGTGCCGCTGTCATCCGTGTCATGGCGCGCATGCGAGCTTATATCATGGCTTATATAATCATGACATCACTTGGCGCGCAGTTTTTTGGCGCGCTGCGAGCACGAGGCGGTTGCTGTCATCGTGGCCTGGGATTACGAACATGAATAAAAGTAAGTGCGTTGACGCTTGATAATGTCGAAAACGTTCTATTTACTGCGAATATTTAATTTGATGTGAAGCCATGAGGATAGTGCGAGCAGCTGCCGCGGACGTAAACGCGCGACCATTATTTAGAATCTTTGCATTAGGAAACCGCTGTATAGCTGAGTGTGTAATATGAATTTTGTGTCATATAAGTCTGCATGAGAAAGAAAAATTTGTTTTATTTGTTTGCGGTCAATGAAGCCACTACCAACCGCGAAACCACTCACAGGGCTTCGGTTTGTGTAAGTCGGTTGGACCATTCTCGACACTCATTTTTTTTTTTTTTTTTTTTTGAGAGCATGCCTCTCCATGTGCAGAATGTTTTGCATTGCACACAAGCCGTTAGACGTTATAAATGCAGCATGTAAACGCGCTCGTGCAGCGACGAGCTTAGTCTCGCCAGTGAGATCGGTCGCGCTGTTCGATTTTGGCTCGTCAGAACCTGTGCTCGGCTCGAGGTCGAGTACGCTGTCGCTCCTACCATGCGCAGCACAACATGACATGCCGCTCGCCACCGTTGCTGTGTGTGGCTTGGTGCATGAGGTGGCGAGTGAAGAAATATACAAAAAAGAACAAGATAGACACTTGGAACGTTTATTACTCAAAAGACGAAGTGAGGTAGTACGAAAACAGAACCACGGGATACAAATTGTGCGCTTGCGACATCTAGTATCATCGCACCTCAAGTACCATATTTGCGTGCATATAACCGACACCAATAATTGGCAAATCTTGGAAGGGAACTTGGAGAGAAAAGATGGAACCGCATGGCGCAATTTTTGGCGCGATTTACGCGCACTTGGAGGGACGCGCGTGTTTTTTGACGAACGCCTTCTCGAAATCGCACTGTTGCGTCCCAAATGGCTTGATTTCATGAGCGACTGACGCGTGGTCGGAGGGTCGGTCGCGCGCGTCGTTTTGACGAAAGCTATCTCAAAATCGCGCCGCCGCGTCCTCCTACTCGAAGTAGAAAAGAAAAAGCCTCGCGCGGCGCGTCGCCCGCTCGTCCGACAAGCGGAGTTTAGGGTGCAGACGCGTGTTTGTTTGGTTTCTTCCACTGCCTCCAGACAGCGCTGACCTCCGCGCATTTCGAAGGAACTTTTTGAAGCCGGCGTATAGCTTTTGATGAAAATGTAGCAACCCGGCAAACGCGGTGCGAAAACGCCGCTGCTGAAAAACGTTCATTACCATTAACGTTTTTAATTTGTCAGTCTATTCAAGTGTAGCTATTCAAAACATCGCTTATCTCGTTTTCCCGAGTCATTGCTCTATCACAGCTGTGATGTTTTAATGATAACGCGTACGGGCGCGCGTGCGTATATATATATATATATAAATTTGTGTTAAGTGTAGTTCGTTCATAAGTATTCGGAATGTTTTCTAAAATCGTTCGAATTTCTTGTGCTTACCAGAAATAAAAAAAAAAAACGAAAAAACAATGATGTTTTACCCTAGAATTCTGCTCCAAAACTAACTTGCATTGCTCCAAAACACACATTTTGGTGCTCCAAAGCTGCTCCAAAACAGCATTATTCCTGCTCCCTGAGCTGCTCCAAAACGCTCAAGCCCGCTTCCACCCCTGAGCGTTTCAGCAGCTCCATGTCAGAAAGTTGCTCGTAGAATGGAAGCAGTGTGCCATTAACACTTTGAGGAAAATTGTAGGTGTGTCTTTCTTGGCAGTGGTTCTCCCCTCTCAGCAGCAGCATTCTGCTTGCACCATGGGCACAAGGTGTGGTTCGGTCGTTCATCAGTGGATGTCGCATGATAGTATGTGGCCATGGCTGCTTGGTGCATTGCATTCACGTCGCCCACGTTGGACTTTAAAGCCTAACCATAGTATCTGGACAATTTCTCTATGACATCACCTGTCAAGTGGCCTCTTCCACTTAGTGTATCACCATAACCTTCACGGTTTTGCACGAGATTGCGTAGGGCGGTGCCCGTTTGTTTTTAGACAGGATTTATACAGTCCTCTTTTTGGACCTGTATAAAACCATAAATTTTCGCGTCTTCAACAGCACGAAATGATTTACTGTTCCCATTACACAGCATCACTGTGTACCGCAAGATATGACTGGAAATTGAGCGCTCATAGAGGGTGATCGCTGTCTCTACCTCCATGTGGCCTGATTTCCACTTTGTATTTTTCTAGCAGATATGCGTTGGCTCCCAAACCAAGTAATTTGGGTCCTCTTTTGTTGGCGCGCTGGCAGCTGGCACAAAAAGTTTGACAGGGCAAAATAGTCCAAGACATAGCCCGAAAACAGCTCTATAACTACACTCACACCAAGGTGCGATAGGTGGCCTCTGGTAATCCATGTGTCATCATAACAGATGGCCACATTACCTGGGTTGTCAAAGTGCAGCTCTCGGTACAGTATAGACCGCTTATAACGCAAGTCGCCGGAGTCGCGAATATCCGCACTATAAGCGGTACCGCACTATAACCAAAACAACCTTCTTCAAAGGCTGCACTTGCGCAAAACGTGTTGAGCATGTAGCCTCGCGTGTCCGATAATCGACATATGCGATTTGGGGCGCTTACAACCACTTAAATCTCCGAATGTTCAAAAATTAACCGCCAAAGACCCGCATTGCCAACGAAATGAACACGTGGGAAAAAGCAAACAAAACAAGGTGCCATCGCGGAAATTCGCCGACTACCTTTCAGGCCACCTCGAGGTATGCGCATTACACAGAAACCATGTCGAATCGCGACCGAAATTTCACGTGCTGAGCGCGGTACCGATCGTTCGATTTCACGGGCGCGCACGCGATGTCCAAGACATTGCAATCGAATCCGGAACTACCATTCGAGAGTTGCTTGTGCCAACCATGCCCTCGTTTTCATTAACGATATGATTCCCTTCCCTTCAAGTGCAGCCATCGCAAAAAGTTTCGTTGATTCCGCACCAAACCGCAACTGTTATCGCCCGCGACCGCTACCGAAACGCAACCAACGCTGATTAGGCCTAGCATGCGGTTCGGCATGTTGTCGCGGGAAGTTTGACCAAGACAACATGAAGGTCGGACGTCGAAAAGATCGCACTCAAGCACTACCCAAGAACAGCGCGCATGATATGAAGTTAGTGTTCGCGGCCGGGAGATCAACGGCGACAAAAGCCCGCCAAGCTCGTTTAAGTCCGCGCACGGGCAGAAAAGGCAGAAGCTCGCGTCATGAAGCCGCAAAACTTTTCAATCTGCGGACGAGGTAGCTGCGATATCTCTAGCAAGTGTGATAACGGCGACGCTTTTCCCGACAGGAAACTTACTTTAAAGCGCACTTGGTGAGGACGCGATCGTACGTTCCACGCGGAACGCGCTGCCAGCAAGCGGCCGCGGAGCCTTGCCGCCGCCGGTGCAAAGGCTACTCCGTCGCCTAGGCAACCACCATCCTTCCCCACTCGGCGAGCCCGCACAGCGCTGCCGCGGTCTTTTTCCTCCCTCCACCCCTCGTTCGTTCACTGTGCGTGCCCTCGCCCTTCGTAACGACCTCGTCGCTCCCTCCCCAGCGGCGTACCTCCTTTGAGAACCGCACTCGCTACCGCGTTTGTCAGAAGTATTTTCCCGCAACCGCATTATAAACGGTATTTCATCTTGGGGGACTGCACAATAAGCGGTATGCGTATACGTGCGGTTCTATGGGAGGGTATACGGGAGTCGAAAAAGACCGCATTATAACCGGTCCTGCACTATATGCGGTTACGTTATAAGTGGTCTGCACTGTATAAGTTTTTCACTGTCATAGCACAGTCAGAAAGGACCTCCTCTGAAGCTCTTGTTACAGCAGGATTCAGGTTGTTTTTCCAATTGCTCTGATAGCTTTTGTGGTGAAGTCCCTGTGGGAAATCCCCATTATAGAGAAAACGTCGTTGAGAGCCAGGCAGCCCTCAATGACGATTTTTTTTAGAAACGGGAAAGTTGAAACATAGGACACCTTTATTTACAATAACTTTTCCTTGGCCCTCTAGTCACTGCCAGGAGCGTTATCTTCGTCAGAAGTGCAAGGAAAGTTGTTGCCGTCGGATCCTTCGCAGACGTCCTCGGCATCTCAAATGACATCGTCCTCACTGCCATCGAGTGCGTTAGAAATGCAACACTTTTTAAAGCCAGTCACGATTATTTCCGCTGGCAAGTCCTCCCACGCCTCCTTCGCCCACGTCGCAACTTTATTGAGGGGAGCCTCCTTGCGGCGTCCAGTTGGTGTCATGGGGGCATCGTCCATCATGAGCCACTCTCTGTAGAACTTTGCACCCGGTCCTTAACTCTTTCGTTATCGTGGAACAAAGGTCAGTTGTTACAAGGTCTAAGAAATATTTTTTGCCGGATAGATACTAATGCCCTATTTACATTGTTTGGTATCAACATGTAGCTAAAAGAATGTTCTCTCCAATAACCTGAACGTTGCATATGTATTTATTACAGAAATTAATGAAAAAGACGTTTATAAAGAAAAGTTTACAGAATGAAGATATTTTTCATGCTTTAAAAAGGAGAATAACGTGAAAAATAGTGCGGGTGAAAAAAGTCCAAAAGATACAATTTGTAGCCTGTTATGGTATAAAAAGGTTGCACAAGTTTGAGAAAATATTAGCGAAACCTGTTCTTTCCACAAGAAAGTTAGCATAGGTGTGTCTCGTGCCATTCTTCAATGCAGTCCCTTGTTGGGATGAAACATAGACACCGCATGGCTCACACAAAACTGCTGTCTTCATTTCTATTTTTTGCTTATCGTAGCACAGCTTGCAATTACGGCGCTTTTGAACCTGGAGCTTGTGTTCCGACTTCTTTGGCGGAGGTGGAGGGTTAACATGTCTGTCGTCCATGTCAAGAATCTGGTTGACCAGCCCAATTTGAAAGGCAAGCTGGTCAAAGCCAGTCTTTCCGGAGAGCTCCTCTATGTTACGGTGATCTTCCCTGTGTGCTTCAAGAAGTATGAAGCTGTTCACGACAGCAATGTCGATGCAGTGGAAGAACAGCATCTTTCACCATCTGACACATTTCATCAAAACATTATACCAAGCAATAAGTTTATCTGACTTGTCAACACCAAGCATCCTTTTATTATAGTCTTCTCTCAAGAGCGACTTCCTGATGGGAATATTTGCCCATTGATCTCCTCTCTTCACTTTTCACGTTGCATTGATGTGTTTGTTTGCAGTGTGTGCTGTGCTGATCAAGTTTATAGCACGCTTGTCCTTCCACTGTAAGTAGAGCACGTCACTGCACCAAATCCAGCGAATGTCTCCTCGAGTTGCTTTTTTTTCTCAGATGGTGTCTTTCAACTGGGAAGGAAATCTGCAACGATCTTTGCGCGTTGTTCCGCAAGAGTTTTCCGCTCAAGAAGACGTACAAAGAGGGACGTGGACGTGTAAAAATTGTCAAGGTAGATAATGTAACCTTGATCCAAATATGACTCGCACAGACGGGTGACAACGTCATAGACCACTCCCTTTGAGCTGGGCACTTCTCTCTTCCCGGTATAAACCCTGAATTGGACAGTGTAGTCTGTCCTTGAGTCTGCAAGGACCCAGAGCTTATACCCCCATTTGACCTCCTTGTCACGCATATACTGCCAAATTCCTGATCGTCCTTTTGGCATAACCACTCGCTCGTGCACGCACAAGTTCGGGTATGGCTGAAAAAGCTGACAAGACACGTCATTGATATGCTGCAGTAGATGTGTGATCCTGTGCAGCCTGCCATCGTGGATGGGGTCCGTCTTCTCCGAGTTCATGACACTTAGAAAAGCAAGGAATGCAAAAAATTGGGTCCTGGGCATAATCTTCAGAGGAATGAGGCCCAAAAATAACTCCAAGGTGTTCCGATAGAGATGCAGGCGAGGCAACTCATTAATTCCCATGTAGATGAGGATTCCTATGCACGGCATCACTTCATCGGGACTGAAATTCTTCCACGAACAGTCTTTCCACATTGGTCTGCCTTTCCAAAATATGCGTCCACGCATGTTTGTTTGTGTTGTCACAGATCATGTTGATCAGCTGTGCAGTGAAAAATATTTGAAACAAATCGACGGCCCGCACAAAGTGCCGTGTGTACTTCGGAGCGCACCGCCAACTTCAATCCCCGGGTTCCATCTCGAAAAAACTGCACATGGTTTACAGATGCCGGCCAGAAATCACTTCTGTAGGACGTTGAGACCCTGAAAATAAGTAATACGGCTGTGGTTACACGCTTCGCTGCTTATAACTATTCATTAGACATCAAAATGTGCGCCGCACATACAGCTGACACTCACCCACTGGATGTTGCGGCTTGACTTGGCGCTGTTACGAGTGACGTCGGTGGCCGATGCGGACCCAGGTGGTAAGCATGGAGCTGAGCGGCGGGAGTCGTACCGCAAGCCCAGGGACATCCAGAACAGCAGGAAGCCAAGGCAGAGAGACCGGCGTTGAGGAAAACTTAACAGACGTTTATTTAAATCATAGGGGACAGGATCGTCAGAACGGCATCTAGTCCCATCGATCCGTCTCGAGCAGACGCTCTGCTGCTCCTTAAATACGCTTCATTTCCAAGATAGGGAAACTCCTTAACTAGAAATTTCCAATCACAAACGTGCATGCTTTTGAAGGGTCCGTCCCTCCGACAGATAGGTCACCGCCCCCAGGATCACAAGCCAAGGACCACTGCACTCTCACTCTCCACGCTTGACCAGTTCGGAAGAAAGGGGCAATGTCACTGCGGGGAACTGTCAACTTTTGACGAACAAAGGCACCAGCTTCCACCAAAAACACACTCGTTTGAAACACGCGTTCCACGGAGGAGACCCGGCTGAAGGACTTGATTGCAGTCACTCTTGCAACATACAGCCAGCATTCCTCGCACACTGGAGAGGCCTGCCACCGTGCAGCTGAAGCACCAAGTGTAGGGAAAGATGGCAGGTGTAGGCGACAAACCCGTTTCCCACAACGAAAGGGGGTCCGAGAAGCGGGAAGACTCGTTTGGGGACAGCTGTCCCAAGAACCTCGCTTCTGCTTTGTAACAGCTTCCCCGGCGGCAGGCCGAGACCTCGACATACAAAGGTCAACCACCTTTGTGGGGAGAGGTCGATGAAGATAATGCTGGTGTGCTGAAGCCGTGCACACCGCGATGCTGCTCTGCTGCATTCCTCTGCCACCTCCGTGTGAGGTGATCTTGAACATCTGGTAGCGTCGTACAAAGTGGGAGAAGAGCTTTTGGCTCTGCTGGCCAACATTCCTTCTCGAAAGACAGCACCTGTGTCAACCACGCGAGAACCACAACCGCCAAGCAGGCAAGCGCCCGTACTCTCTCCCCGAGACCCACCAGGCTTTTGCTTCAAACAAAACGACCTGTTCTCAATTACAATAGCAGCAGCAATTCCAACAACCCAACCTGAAATAAGCTGCTCAAATTCACAAACACATGTCGTGATGAAGCACAACCACAACAACAACAACAAAAAAAGGCAATTGTAAACCTGTCACATAAAAAAATGAACTTAAATACACAAGCCAGAGTACCCGACACCATCAAGTTTCTTAGAAACAGCGACTTAGGCCGTGAGCGTTGCCACTATTCAACTCGTGGGACACCCTGACGTAATGCTTCTTTGTGTCCTTGCATGACACGCAAGTGAAACCTTACAAAATATTTTCAAACTTAGCTTTCGTAAAACTCATGGAGGGCATTTTCCTCTTACGCACTCAACTTGCTCTGATGCGTGTCCCTATTCTTTCGATAGATAACATCACTATGCATAACGATCTAAAAAACATAGCTGTAAAACTAGCTATTAAACCATTAAGAGACGAGGAGATCACAAAAGAAAACTATTTCATACTAAAAAAAAACAAACTACCAAAAAAAATCTTTTTCAAAAGTCCAACGTCAACATTCTCCGAAAGGCTTACAGTCGCCTAAACAACCTTTGAGTCTCCCTCGTGGTTTCCAGCTAGTGAGCGCGCGTACAACCCTCTTCCCGAATGTGAGGTTCTTCTGCCGCAGCAACAAATCTGATCTGTTTGAAAACAGATAGGAATACTGTATCGGCAGATAGTCAGACCCAGCAGCCTATGCAATACGCCAAAGGGGCCCTCGATGCAAACCTTAGCCATCGGAAGTCATACGTTTCGTGCTTCCGCTGCTTGCTTAAACCAAGCGCGTTCTCCTGTGAACTGCCCCGGTTCTACATACGAGGAATGCACCACGTCCATTGTTGCTGCCGAATCTCGCAGCACGCAACACTCCTTTCCATTTACTATGAGCTCTCAGATATATGGCTCCAAAAGTTGCGTGCTTTCATCCCCGCTGTCATCTGACAGGCAAGCAATCTTTGGCTTCTCGCAGTACGCTGCCATATGACCCGACTTGTGGCAATTGTAGCACACATGTGATCGCCTCTTTTCAAAAGCCCTCTTTTGGTGCTCTTCCTGAGCCAGATCGGCTTCTTTCACTGCCTCCCCCTTCTCTTCTGGTTCAGAGTTGTGCGCTCGGTTCTCTTGGACGGATTGTCCTTTCCACCCAGTTGCCTTTCTATTCTGGCCCTCCCGCTGGGGAATCTCCTTTCTATCAAGCGCACGGCGCGAGACGAACTCTTCCGCAAGCTCCGCGGCCTTCGAGACAGTGGTTACGTCCTCCCTGTCTTGCACCCAGAGCCTAACATCTTGGGGCAAACGACAGTAAAACTGCTCAAGTCAGAAGCACTCCACGATTTTCTCTTTATCTTCGAACGCCTTAGCCTCTTTGAGCCACTCCCTCATATTAGACATTAACGTGTATGCGAAATAAGCATACGACTCGTCTTTCTGCTTTACGGCGTTCCGGAACTTCTGCCTGAATGCTTCCGCTGACAATCTATACCTCTTTAGCAGGCTCGACTTAACCTGGTCGTAATCGTCTGCTTCCTCTTTTGTCAAGCGGGTAATCGGCAGCCTCACACGGTAGTAGGGTAAGCAAGCACTATGGCCACATCGTTTTGATAACACCCGCCTTCTCGCACGTGCGCTCGAAGTTTACCAAAAACAGACCCATGTCCTCTCCGGAGCGGTAGGATTGCATTAGGTCTTTCATCCTGAGCGACTTCCGTTCTACTCCGCTAGACGCTTCGTTACCTTCTCTACTACTTTGAGCCTTGAGCAGCTGCAGTTCATGACGCTTCATCTCAAGATCCCTTTCCAAACGCCTCTCATTTCTTTCTGCAGCTTCCTGCCTCTCATTTCTTTCTGCAGCTTCGCGCCTCTCGTTTCTTCTGCTTCGCGCCTCTCATTCCTTTCTTCCACTTCGCGCCTTAGCCTCTCATTTCATTCTTCTTCTTCGCGCTTTTCTTTTTTTTTCTTCCTCAATCGGCTCTAGACACTCTGAGAGCTCGTCGTCGTCTGCCTTAAGGTTCTCAATAGCCTCGATAATCTCTGGCTTTCTCATTTGTTCTCGAGCATCCAAACCCAAACTTTTAGCTAACTCTAGCAAAAGTGGTTTCTTCAGTGCCTTCAGATTCATGGTTGCTGCAAGTGCTGCTAACTTCACTACCACTAAGATGCTACGTTCCCATGCACAGGTCAACGTAGAGTAGTTACCCAAAATTACCACCTTTCATACAAAACTCGAGACAAAGCCTGGTAAAATCTCAGTGAAGAAAAGTCAAGCACTCACCACATCCTGCAGTCATGATCTCAGCGGAGACTATCCCAATGCTAGCATGACCTTGTTGCGACTTGGCATGAGCAGAATCCCGTCGCTGCCATCCAGTTGTTACGAGTGACGTCGGTGGCCGACGCAGACCCAGGTGGTTAGCGTGGAGCAGAGCGGTGGGAGTTGTACCGCAGGCCCAGGGACGTCCAGAACAGCAGGAAGCTGAGGCAAAGAGACCGACGGGATGACGCAAGCAGCAGCCGCGGTCCCGTTTGGCATGACAGATCCGTCAGTGAACACCTGAAGTCGACCCTCCAGTTGCTCCTGAAGTTTGCAGGTGGCTGCCTGCTGCAATGCGGCCGCAGGTGTTCATCGCTTGGTTGCCCCCTCCAAGCAGAGGTGGACCTCTGGTGGCCGGTGGTGTGGCGGTGGAGGGGCAACCGGGACTGGCGAATCCGGGACCATCTGGTGGTACAGCAAGCAGAGGCCACCCATCCGTGACCCGGGCTGGCTGCGAAGGCGCTCCAGGAGGGCCCTGCCATCGGTGGCGCGGTGAAGGCGGTCGATGTGTCCCAACGCACGCTGCAGCATGCGTAGCGTCAGGGGCCACTCTCCTGCCTCCGCAAGAGTCGCTGCCACCTTGGAGTTCTTGGGGAGCCCCAGGATGGCCCTCACCGCTCCTCTGAGGAGTCCCTCCAGCAGGCGTCTCCTGGCCGGTGTCAGGGCCACCAGTGGGAAGGCGTACAGGAGGACCGAGGACGCCGCAGCCTGGTTAAGCCGCAGGGCCCACCTGGTGGAGCAGCCACGGCCACGCTGCTGAAGCCTACTGATGGGCGCCCTGAACGCGCCGCACCCTGGTGGCAGCAGCCTTGGCAGCCGGGATCCACGTGAGCCGGTGTTCAATGGTGAGCCCCAGGTACTTCACCGTCGACCTCCACGGCGGGCGGCGGTTGCCAATCCTCAGCCGTTTCACGTAGTCTCGTGCCGCTGCCAGTGGGTGGATCAGCAGGGCCTCGGTCTTGGTGGCAGAGACCTTTGAGCCCGATGCCTCCGAGGTAGGTGATCACTGCTTCCAGGGCCGCCTGCAGTGATCTCCTGATGGCTGGAATGGACTGCCGTGGTCCCCGGGCCACGTTGTCTGCGTAGACGGAGCAGTGGGCCGGGAACTTGGTGTCTGTTGAGAGGGATGCTGGAAGTCCCGCCAGCGCCATGTTGAATAGGAAAGGGCTCAGCACCGATCTCTGTGGGACACCAGCAGTGATGTCCCTGGGTTGGCTGGTCTCCCGTCCAACACGGACCCAGAAGGTCCTCCCAGACAGAAAGGCGGTCACAAAGCCGCGGAGGCTCCCGCTGATGCCAAGCTGGTCCAGAGCCGCCTCGACGACCACGTGTGGGAGTCCATCGAAGGTGCTCTCCACATCCAGCAGCAGCAGCATGACCACGTCCCCGCAACTCCTGGCTACCTAGAGGGTAGCGACGACGTCAGAGATGGAGTCTGCCGTGCACCGGTGTCGCCTGAAGCCCGTCTGCTGCTCCGGGGAGAAGCCCAGATGGTCGGCTATCCACTCGAGTCTCTCCAGGGCTGTCTTCTCCATCACCTTGCAAGGTGCAGAGGTGAGAGAGACTGGCCTGTATGAGGAGAGAGCCGTGGCCTTCCTCCGGGGCTTCAGGATAGGCGCCACCACCGCAGTCCGCCAGGACTCTGGTAGGACTCCGGTGCACCAGACGTCGTTGTAGTACTCCAGGAGTCGTTGACGGCCAGCTCCATCCAGGTTGCGAAGCATCTGGAAGGTGATGCCGTCGGCCCCTGGAGCACTTCGTCGCTTGGTTCCGTCGAGGGCCGCCACCAGCTCGTGCATCCCAATAGGCTCTATGCACAGCTCCCGCACCTGCACAGACACCCATCCGGGATGATGGCAGGAGGCAGCAGGTGATGGTGCCGCAGGCAGCTGGGCTATGTCTCTGGCGGCAAACTGGTCGGCCAGCTGTTCAGCCAGTTCCGCAGCCCCGATTGAGAGGTGCACAGCCAGGGACAGCACCTGGTTGAAGGCCCGTGGCACTGTCAGCTGGCACCTCAGCAGGCGCCAGGCCTTGGTCCCGTCGCGCGTGCGGTCGATGGAAATGCACACTCCCAGCCAGCCCTGGTTCCTGCGCCTGCGTGCATGGCGTCTGCAGACGGCATCGACCCTCCGGAACACTGTCCAGAGCTTCCGGTAGGGCCTTGCTGAGGGCCTGCCATTCTACACGCCGCCTTGCTGACCTCAGTGCCAGGTGTTGGATATCCGGAACGGGCCGTCCCTGCTGGACCTTAGCGATGACAGTCGCCGCTCTCGCGCTGTCAGCCACCAGCTGCACGAGGTCCCTGCCGCTCGTGTCCTGCCCGAACAGTCGCCGGAAGACCTGCCAATCCACCACGCGGTACTCCCAGTCCCGGGGGGCCTTTCCTCGGAAAGGGGACAGCAGGATGGGCAGGTGGTCCGAGCTCCAGGTGTCCGGGAGCGGTGACCATGCATACCGGCATCCCTCCGTGGCTGCACTGAGGTCGATGGCCTGTACTGGTGGCTTGGCCCCCGCGGCGGATGAAGTTGTTGGCCCCGGCGTTCAGGATCAGCAGCCCCAGCTGCTGTAGGACATCCCGGACCTCTCTGCCTCGAGCGTCAGTCCTGCGACGCCCCAGGCTGGGTGTTTGGCGTTGATATCTTCGCAGAGCGGAAACTCCTTGCCCAGGTACACGCTGGCCACGGTGGTGTCACTCCCCTCGAGGCGTATGCGGACGGCACAGCATTCGAAGGGGCCATCGACCAAGTCAGCCACCGGTACCTCGGCCTGCAGGAGCTCCCGCTTGACGTAGACCGCACCAACGTTTCTAGAACCAGGTCAGTTTCGCAGCTCCGCTCGCGTGCCGGCACAGGTGGCCGACGCGTGAACTTACGGCGCTGCTGTTCCATTTTGCTTCACTTGGCGTGGCCCCCGGGATCGGATACGGCAACGCACCATTGCTCTCAATGGCGCGTTGGCGAAGCTAATCGCGGAGGCGACGCACCTGCCGCTGTGATCTCAGACGCGCGAGGAGTAGCCGCTTGCGACGCGTTGCGCGTTTCTCTGCGCTCGCTTGCTCCGTACTCGTGTGTGATTGTTTGCGAAACGGTGCTCGTTTGGGAAGCAGTTCTTTCGATTTAGCACGCGTGAAAGGGACAAAGCTGAAGAATGTCATATTGATGCGCGTGTTGCACGAGCGGCTCGGAAACGAACACTGGTCATCACTTCTGCGAATCAGGGCAGGGACTTGCAAGAAATATCTTCTGAATGCCAATCCCACAAGAATCGTGAAGACTGACTTCGCTACAAGTCGCCTAACCGAGCTCAGGGAATAAAACCAGGTACCTTGATCAACCATAGTTCGCGCTGTACGCCTTTCTAGAAAAATCAGAATTAATTCGCCCGAAAATTAACAACGGTCCTCTGTTACACGACTTGCTGAGTCCGACAAATCTAAGTACATGAGCCAGTGTCATTTTTGCCTCCGCAGAAAAAATGCGACCGCCGTAGTCGTGATCAATCCCGCAACCTTCGGGTCAGCAACCGAGCACCGTAACCACTGTTCCACCGCGGCGGCTAAACACAGGTTGACGGCAATGGAACGTTCGTGCGAGAGGACAGCTAGACGTGTGAGATTGTACCATTGTTATAGGTTATTTCATTATCTTTTGATGTTCTTGGAGCTTAGCTTGTGAAATAATCTCTTTTTAAAACAGTCGAGGTTATTGAAAAAGTTTAAATCTCGGCTGTCACGGCCGCAGAAAGCTGCAGCGACGATAGGTCACATGGGTGTCGTAGCAGACGACGCGTGAGGCATGATGCAAGATGGAACTGCAGCGCCGCTAGTTCTTGCGTCGGCCGTTGCGTCCACTTCGGAGAGCAAGCGTCTATGGGGAGCTGCGAAACTGACCTGGTTCTAGAAACGTTGGACCGCACACCGGGCACGTCCCTGCTGGTGGCTGTCGTCCAGGCAGGGGTCAGCATTGCAGGACGCCAGGGTGCGGCCAGTCCGGCTGCTGTAGCCCACGTACCCCGGCAGGCGAAGGTCCTCTGCCTGGGCATAAACCTCCTGCAGTGCAAGCACGTCGTAATCGCTCTGCAGGAGGTGCTCAGACAGGTCATCTCTCCGCCGCCTCAGCCAGTTGACGTTCCACTGGAAAACGCTAGGGCGGCGGCCTCGACTCGTCCCGGGCGGAGGACTAGCCATGATTGTCTGTGGGCTGCAGGGAGGCCACTGCCTGTAGGCAGATGGCCCGGAGCGGGTGCTGCGGTGGCAGCATGGTAGTGCCCAGCTGGAAGCAGACCATCAGGGACGCCACCAGCTGATCCATTCCGGGCTGGGCGGAGAGGGCCGCAGGGGCAGCAGCAGGGAGGGCCGGGACAGCTTCAGGAGGCAGCACCGGTGGGGCCGCAGTGGATTCAGCAGGCGGCCAGTGGGGCAACAGCAGCAGCAGCAGAGGGTGCTGCGTGAGGGGCAGGAGCAGCAGGCTGGACCGTGGGGGCAGCAGCAGTCACGTGTGCAATAGGCGGTCTGTGGCGGTTGCGGGGGGCAGGTATAGGCCGGGTGAGAAGAGTGTGTCCCTTCACAGCATTCGCATATGTCCAAGCCTCTCTGGTCCCGGACCACCGCTGCAACCGCCCGCCTAGAGAGGGCAGCGGTGGAGGATGCCATGTAGTGTGCCTCGATGTGTGCGCCCCCCTTAGGGTGTTGTCATTCTTTGAAGGGGCTGATGCCGCCACGACGCCATTTTTTGCCCCGCGTCTCGTGCCTCTCAGCGCAGCTGCCGTAGATGGGTGAGACGCCGGTAAGAAGCCGTGGGCTAAAATATGGCAGCCGCGCCGCAGTAGGCGCCGCAGATGTCCTCACCCTGGACAAAACGCGCAACAAAACGCGCATCAAGGCACCCTAATGCCATGATTGTGGCCACCTGGCGCTGTTCCTGCCACCTGGGACAGTGTGGGGTGTCGGCCGAGTGAGGACCGCCACAGTTGACGCATCGGGGCCGCTGGCAGCCCGTGTCAGCTGTGTGGCTCTGGCCGCAGCGAATGCAGCTCTCCGGCCAGCGGCACGCCTCCCGCATGTGGCCATACCGACCGCACTGCTTGCACTGCAGTGGTCGGGGTCTGGAGGGCTGCAAAGGAAAGCGCACCCTGAATAGCATCACCTGCTCCGGGGGAACTGGGCCCTCGAAACGCAGGGTGACTGTGCGGCCCTCCCTGGCAGCTGACAGGACCGGAACAGTGGACTGAAGTCCGGCCAGCAGGGCGTTGTCGTCATGCTCCCCGTCCACTCCGTGGAGGAAACCCGTGATGCTCCTGCGATCTGCAGGCCTCCTTCCAGACACCGGGATGCTCCTCAGCTCCGTGAGGGCCAGGAGGCCCTCGAGACACTCCCTGGTTGTCGCATCCACCGCCACTATGTTGCGACGGTGGTTGATCCAGATTGCAGCGATACCCGGGCGCGAAGAGAGTGCCTCAGCCAGGGTGAGGCGAGGGATGCCAGACAGAGAAGGAGCCTCCCGGGGCAGAGGGCCGGAACAGGACCGTCCCGACCACTGCGGGGTCCACTGTCAGTGTGGCAGAGGACAAGTTTTTCTGGCGCCTGCGTGCAGCCTTGGACTGGGGGGTTATGAACCCCTCGTCGTCCTCTCGCTGGCTCGCGGGAGGGGTGGTGATCGCGAGTGTCAGGGGCGGTGCAGGCGGCAGCCTCCCTGCATTGATCGTGGTCACCAGTCGTGGGCGTGTTCCCTCGGAGTTGGAAGGGAAGACTGCAGTACCGGAGGGGCCCTGGACGGCCTTCGGTTTGCCTTTCTTCTTCTTCCGAGGGTTCACAGCGGTAGTGGGGCGTGGCTGGGACCTGAGGAAGGCCTCCGAGGGGTGAGGGTGGCTGGTGTCTTCTCCCTGCTCTCCCTCCGTCACTTCCATGGTGGGGCCTTCGTCCTGGTCCGCAGGCACCTCCTCGGTAGGCACAGCAGCTGTGTTGGAGGCAGCAGCAGGTGACGTGGCTTTCACTACATTGCACGCGGCCTGGGCGTGTGGCTCCGTGCAGCTGTCAGTGGTGGACTCATCAACAGTGTCTGCGGTGCTGCTGGCCATAGTTGAGGAGCCTCCTGATGTGTCACAGGAGTCTGTGGTGGTGGCCGAGTCCTCAGAGAGTTGAGAGGCTGTGCTGCTATGGGCACTTTCAGTGTCAGTGTTGTCCCCTTTGGAGGGGGGACCTGGCGCCACCTTCCGTGGTCCCTCTTCCTCGTTGTCGTTGCTGTCCGAACGGGGACGTTTGCGAGTCGAGGAGAGGTCCATTTGCTCCTCTGTGGACAGGGGAGACAGTGGTGCAGTGCATTCTGGAATCCCAGTGGCAACTGCAGGCTTGCCATCGTCCGCAGGGCTGCTCTCTGGTGCAGCAGAGGGCGGGCAGAGGGGGAAGGATATATCAGGTAGTTTCTCCACAGGCCGCTTCACCCATTCCTCCACACAGTTCCTAATTGCCTCTTGCAGGTCTCCGCGCTCTGGGAAATGCTTCACGAGCTTCTGGAGGCGAGACCCGGAGTCACTCAGGTTCCGGTTGTGACGGATGTGTTTTGGTCGTCCGGTTGGCGTCTCGGGGGCTGCGGCCGTAGGCGATGAGGTGTCGTGTGTTCCCGTGTCGTCCATGGTAGCGAGGAGGGCTGTCAAAGCTGCGCACTGCACTGCGGTGTTCGCATACACAGCGTGACACTTTCCTCACGTAGGAGACACGTGCTGTGACAGTAGTCACTGCACCACACTCGGGCACACAAAGATTCAAGTCAATGTTCGCGAAAGTTTGTCTCTTTCCGCAGTACCAAAAGCGAGGACGAATGCGCCCTGCACTCTTCAAAAGTCGCGGTAGAGAGCGGCAATACACACAGGAGGCGAACCGGATGGGAGCGCCACTAAATAATAAAAAACGGTTGTAAGGAAAAAAAGGAGTGACGCTCGAAAAAGGCGGCTGCGCTGCGAATGTGTGTGAAGCGGCGGCACATGCGAGATCATGTAAACAAATACAAAACAAAAGCGTGTACACTGTTCAAAGCAGCACGCGACGCGGCAAAAACACACGGTGCGTGCGCGCGTCTAAGTGCGGCAAAGGGGGGACTTGCGGTTACCGAAGGAATAAAATAACAAGGTATATAAAAAAAGGGGGTAACCGCCAATAAAAGGGGGGAAAGACACGCTCTAGTGGTCCTAGGACAGACACGAACGTAAGACGCGCGTTGTTACGGCCCGCTGCAGCTCAATACACGGCGATCGATTTGTAATCACGCGAGAGAGATCACTAAACACTCGACCGACCGGCCGTGTGAAGCGCGAAGACAGGGGCCGATAGTCCAATCAGGTGTCCTGCAGTAGAGCCTTGCAGAAGGACGCGCTGATCGGTGAGCACTGGCAGCAGTCCCGGCACGCACGAGTACGCGTGCCGTACCCATGAGGATCGCGCCGAAGAGCCGACCGCACTCGGCGACGATCAGGGCGCGACCGCTGTGGAGGTGAGGCCTGTAAACAGCGTGCACAGGAAACACCATCACAGCACGGTAATCCATGAGGCGCGGCTCCTTTCGCCGGCGTCAGGCGAGCGCACGAGTACGACGGCCGTACTCCTAGGAGCACGGCGCCGAAACGACCGCTCTCGTCGGAGGATGAATCGCGACTGGCGCGAGAGAGAGGCCGCAAAAAATCGCGGAGCGCGAGCGACACAACCTCTCTCTACGGCTGCCCAAACGGCTCTCCCGACACATAGGTCACCGCCCCCAGGATTGCAAGCGAGGGACCACTGCACTCTCACTCTCCATGTCCGACCAGTTCGGAAGAAAGGGGGGCAATGTCACTTCGGGGAACTGTCAACTTTTGACGAACAAAGGCACCTGCTTCCACAAAAAACACAGTCGTTGCAAACACGCGTTCCACGGAGGAGACCCGGCTGAAGGACTTGATTGCAGTCACTCTTGCAACATACAGCCGGCATTCCTGGCATACTAGGGAGGCCCGCGCGTAGCTGCCACCTTTCAACCGAAGCGCCCAGTTCAGGGAAAAGATGGCAGGTGTAGGTGATAACCCGTTTCCCACAACGAAAGGGGGTCCAAGAAGCGGGAAGACTCGTTTGGGGACAGCTGGCCCATGAACCTCGCTTCTGCTTTGTAACAGTGCTTCCTCGTCATGGATGCTGAAATCTGACGTGTCAACATCTTCTCCAGGCTCACTGCGACTGATTTCATCCGCAAAATTGGCTGTTGAAATGCTTGATTTGTGAGAAACACGTAGTGTTTTAGGAGCGTCTGCACGCGATGACGACGCCATGGCCGACGCACTCGCGCAGCAATCCGAAACTTTTTGTGGCGTGGGAAAACGACCCTCAAGCAAAAAAACCCAAAAACATCGTGGATCCTGTGTGTTTCCCACTTCCTTACCTAGATCGCGCTAGGTGTCCACCACCCATGCGAGAGAAGTTGAACTTGGAATGAGCCAATCAAATTGACCGATCCGAATAGGCGCGGTAGTGAAAGAGTTAAAGGGCTTGTTGATGGCTACATCACGTGGCTGTAGCTGAGATGTCATACCGCCAGGTATGACAACCAGGTTTGTGTTGGCCTTCTGTTGGGCCTCCTTGGCGCCTGGCCAAATGTGCCCTCTGAATGAGTCTAGGATCAGCATATTTGGCAGGTGCAAGTCTGCTCCCGGTCGTTTCATCCAAACCGCCTGGAACCACTCTTTGACCATTGCCTCATTCATGAACCCCTTTTCATTTGCACGGATGATCACATTTGGAAGAACTCATTCTTTGGGAGGGTTTTGCAGCAAAGTACAATGTACGGTGGCAGCTTCCTCCCATCTGCCAGTGCAGCACAGCATCCCGATGAATCGTGTGTGCTCATGGCCTGCTGTCAACAGGCGCACGTCCTTGGCTCCTTTTGTTGTGATTATCACGTGACTGGGCATGTCAAAGTAGACCGGGGTTTGTCAGCGTTCCCGATCTGGCTGAGAGCGTAATTCTTCTGACGGCGAAGGTTCATCACGTATCACTGGAACTCTATCAGCCATTCCTCATACTCTGCTGGCAAAGGCTGAGAGATGGTGGTTTTACGATGAAGAGACAGTTCGTTCCGCTGCATGAACTTTTGGACCCAGTGCCGACTTGCCTGAAGCGTTGACCGGCCAATCGAATCTGGTCTAGCTGTGCCAGCTGCCAGGCTTTTGTTTGAATATCCTCGCAGTAAACTGGGAGACCTTTGGCACGTTCCTATTTTACATGGAGCCTCAGTTCTTTTTCAAGAGTGTCGTGCCTCCCTGTTGCTGGGCCGCGAAAAGCATGACACCATCCTTTGCACAGAAACAGTCGGTCCCGCTGCTTCCTCCAGCCCTTAATCAACTTTTCATTTACGTCGAACTCGCGCTGAGCGGCACAGTTGCTGGAGTTCTCAGCAAAAAATATCGCTTGACATTTGAAGTCAGCTGCGTTGCTCTGCCGATGTGACATTGTCGCAGAACCGCACAAAAACAAATGCGAATTGTCATGTCAGATCGAACAACGAACAAAGAGTGCGAGTATACGGCTGCACGCTGGCAGGCAGCAAGGCTTGAGATTTCACGACCTACCTAGGGAGATCAGGGGTTCCAGTGCAACCATTTCGCAGGGCTGCATTTTGCAGGGGTTTTGAAAAGGCGGTGTGCGGCCATTACGTGAATAACTTTTTTTTTCTTTGTTACTTATGGCTAATTCCACTGGGAAATGGAGCGGCCGCCGAAATCCTGGAGCGAGGGGGCCGCTGTGCATAGCGATGCTTGCATTTAGAGCTCTGCATCGAGTGATTCCCGTTACACACAATGCAGGAAGGTGTGCATGTGGGCGGTGGGCCCTTGGGAGGCGGGGGATGTGTAGCGCCACAACGGTGGCACCGATCCTCTCGTGGCTTGGGGCACACGTCGGTGCGGTGGCCGGTCGAGCGGCAATTGAAACAAGCCTCTGCCTTGTTGTGGAAAGGAAGAAGGCGAAGGTGGACACCATGGTAGAGAATCCACCGGGGTACCTTGGGTTCGGTGAGGGCGACCAGAATGTGAGGAGTCTTGCCCATATGGCGGCCTCCCACGATAGGAAGAGTAGGGTTACTAGCCTGGAGATCTTCGAGGATGGCTTTGTGCGTGAAGTCGTCAAATGCATGGTATAGAATGCCTCGCAAGGCGTCATCCGGTGGCGGATCGTAAAGGTGCAAAGTGAAGGTATTGCCGGACACCGTGAGGGATGTGATGCGGAGGTATGTTCGCGCGCGAGCCGAGTCGGCGGTGCTCAGTGTGAAAGTATTGTTAACCAGTTAGATCTGTATTGTGTCACGTGATGCAGGCGGGAGATCTTGCAAGTTCGCTGCTTGCAGTAAGGCGGAGTATAGGTGCCATGGCTGAAGCTTATTAAGGTCGACGGAAGTTTTAGGACGACCGATGACGTGAATGGTGTCGGCCGGGAGGCGAGGAATCGTCGCACGACAGCAGGGCCGAGATGCCAAAGCGCTGGTCTGCTTCGATGGTGGCAAAGGTGGCGGCGGCGAGGCTGCCATGGTGGTGGTTGTAGTTTTGGCAGCAGCGGCGCGGCGTAATGCCGCGCAGTGTTTCTTTTGGGCGCGAAGGCCTGGTGACTGCCAGGAACCGTCCGATAGTTCTTCGGGAGACACTTCCTGTCCTTCAACGTACTCCATGGTGGTGGGCAGCCAGGAGATGGGCGGCAATAAAGCAGTGGGAGGCCGTACTCGAGCTAGGCTTGAGTAGGCCTAGAACGGCGCACGGCGTGGTCAAGACTTCCGAAGGCTCTCCTGGGCCACCCCAGGAGAGCATAGCGACAATATTGATGTCGAAATGATCCTGACAAGTTTCTCTACCCACTCGTGAGAAAATTATCTGGATACGGCCTAAAGAACCGGCGCGGGCGCCGAAAACTTGTGGAGCCGACGTGAGATGTGGCAGTGGTGGGAAACGCCCCCTGCCGTTTTTTTTCATGTTGGTGAAGAAGGCGGCTGTCAGACTAATAGAGACAATACCCTTGGGCGTACTTGTATACACAAAATCGAGTAACATGTACTGTACAGCGATAACAGCAAGCACAGCTAGTCGTCGAATTTGGTAGTTGGTGAAATGTGACAACTTTTATACATGCAGAATAGACTATTCCAGCATTATCATTGGCGTCTGCGTTAGTCCTACAATGAGCTCAGGTACTCGAGTCACATGCACAATGTTACCAGAAAAGGCTAAAACAGTCAGGAAGGTCCCACACATTTCGGAACAGCCTGCGCCGATCAGCAGTTACACGTGTAATAGGCTGGTCACATGAAAATAAAGAAAGCTTGTGTGGCAATACAAATGCTACATTTAATCACGTTGGTTACACCATGAATGAACTAGGTACAGGTGATACGTAGGTATTTCCTTGAGTCTTTTAATAGCACACACGCAGTCATGATGCCTGCAGCTGGAACAACTATTTCCCCTGATAGTCCTTCAACAGGTTTGAACGTGCGTTGCATTGTAACTAGGTTGTACTTCAAGGACCTGCACTTCAAGGGCTTAACAATAACAAAAGCTTCTGACTGGTTTTTGCAAATTTTATTCTCTATAATTGCATATGTGTTGCCCACCAGTTGCACTACAGAGTTATTAGTTCTCTTTCCCAAAGCATAGTCCTTCCCAGTGAAAATAACACCTTCTTTAACCATTCGGGGATACTGCACACTTGTGTTTTCAGGCCACCTTAGTGCAGAGATTGGAACACCTCTTCCAAACAAACAAACATCTCCTTTCACTCTCAGAGTTTTCTGGGTTTCCTTAGTGTCCAGCGAGTTGCAGTAATCAAGAACCCTTGACTCAGCAGCTGTAGCCAACAGAACGTTAACAGTTTCTTCCGTCTGCATCATACGGCAGGTTTGGTGTGGGATGCCATTTGCTGCTTTTACAGCCTTTTTGAGGCAATCGTTACCCGCCTCAAACGGAAATGCCGAGTGTGCCCACAGAGGGCTTCACTGGCGCACACTCTTTGCTATATGCAGGGATGCAACAGCTGCACCAATTGCGCCATTTTGATACAATTTCGTTTTTCTGCACCAAGCTGCGCCGAAACTGCGATATTTGTCGAAACTGCGCCCCGCTGCGCCAAAACGCCCCAGGTAACCGCAAAATTTTTTTGGGTTGCGGTTGTTTTAGCCTGGTTTTAGCGCGCAACGAAGCCCGCATTATTGACCTAATGTTGGAAGAGGCTCCTTCATCCAATCCAATCCGATCCAGTGGTGCTTGACTCAAACATGACGTTAATCTGTTCTGGCGGGTTTGCTGGTGGGCAGATGGGCCTAAATGAAGTTTTTACTGCTGGTTCAAACCCTGCTTTACAAGGTCATTCAACATGAACAATGGTCAGCGGCCATTTTATGCGGAAGCACCGCGTAAAGAAAGTTAACTGGCAAACGGGCCGTTTGTCACGTGCTGCAAGTCTTAGTGGGGAGTCGTTATTGTTAGGTGGAGTCTGGTTCAACGCTGCTTTTGTTCATCTAGCAGTGCTCACGTGCATGAATCCGCGGATTGTATATACAGCAAAGTCTTTTTAAATGTACTGACGAGTAAAGTGTTGTTTAGAGAAGTACTACACACGAAAACCTTGACAGCCTTAGCCGAACGAGTTCGCCAAGATAATACCCCTCCAACTCGCGCTGAGGCCGACACCACAGTGTGCCGAAAAAGGCCTTCCGCTTTTTGGGAAATGTGGACACTGTTCTGCTAATCATTTTGACTTCGACGCGAGTGCGGTCACTGCTTTGCTGGCGCAAAGGTTTGATGGCAGGTACTAACGAGCACGCCAGTGCGAGTTGTCGCCGGCCACCTTAATGCGACCAGGATCTTTATATCTGCTCGGTAGCGCGTGTGGCATAGTGCTTTTGGTACTATTGTCAATATACTGCACGCATTTTATGCGCGACGGACTCAAACATGCCGCTGGCTGCTGCCTCCCGAGCGGAGACACAAATTGCGTGTCGCTTGCAGAAACGAAAGCAGCTCACCATTGCTGCGTTTACCCAACGAAATGTATATATATATCCAAATATATAGAGATCCAAATATAGAGAGCCGCTCCCTGTTGGCGTCTGGGGTCCATTGTCGGCGAAAGTTACCGCGGAAAAGTGGATTATCTTTATGGGGGTTTATCAAAGAAATATTCCTCCAATCGTAAATTTCGTGCGAAGTCGTCTAAATCTTTTAGAAGCGTGAATTCATCGTACTTTCCATTGCTAGGGCAGAACGTAAGTCCACGTGATAGTACACTCAATTCTTCTTTGCTAAGTTCTTTTTCTGAAAGGTTGATGACGTTTGCTTCCTTAGGGTGTGCCGGCAGGTCTTTCTGAATGTGGGGCGGTCTGGTATTTTTGTTGTAGGCTACAGCGGGTATTACTTGTTCTGGAACGTTATCTCGCGCAAATTTTTTTGTTTTAAGCTTTTCTATTTCTCCCGTTTTCTTCTGCTCGAATAAGTCGAGTTCTTTGGCCTCCAATTCCGAAAGAGGAAGGTTAGTTCTTGCATGCCGCTCCTCGTCTATAAGTGTCATTAGAGTCTTTTCACAGTGTTTAATGGTGACCTCAGTTAGCTCCAGTGTGGCGTGATCAAGAATTTTGTTCCACTCTCCCATTTCTGCTTTAGAAAAATTATGCATCGAAGGTGATGCTGATAAGCGCAGCCCCTTCGGTGCCCTACCTGCCAGTACATATGCCTTGAGGGTACGCACATGAAGTTCGTGCCGAATTCGTTTGTCGACGAGCTTTCTAAGTTTAAGAAAATTTGGACCTGTTTTATGGCTTATTTCGCCTGATGGGGATGGTGTTTGCTCGTTCGCACAGCCAGCATGTCACTTTGCACAGACGCGGCGAGCTGAGCCGCTAGGTACCCGGAGGTCGTACCTGGTTTTGGGTGCAGCTTCATTCGGCCGTGCCTCCCGCGACGTGGTGCCCTGTGGACGACTGCTGCCAGTGGATGCAGGCTGCTGGTTGGTGCTGCTGCTCGATGCCGGATGGTGCTGGCTGCTGGCTGCCGGTGGTTGTGGCCCAGCTGGCCGTGGTCGTTGGCCCGGGTTCCCGCTTGTCGCCTTTTCCGGGCTGTGTCTCCTGGCCGGCGTCGACAGACGTGGCTACACGCGTAGCCGGTCGCGCACCCCGTGAAGGTGGTCCCGACCGGATCGGCTGGCTCGTGGAGCTAGCGGTTGTTGTCTCAGGGGCTACTATGTTTGCGTTGTTCCCCTCGCCGCTTCGACAAGCGTCACCAGGATGGTCACGTTGAAGTGCCTGTGCGTAGGATGGCGTCTCCCCATGCCCGTACGACTCCGGCTGCGGTGCGTGGTCCTGCCAGTCGGTGATTTATGGCCGCCGTAGATAAAGGAGCATATTATAAAAGTTCCACGCGAGGAGAGACACTCCAGCAAAACTCGGGTGTAGACCATCAGCAGCGAGCACGGCCCATGGAGGGAACCTGTCGATTGCATGGTCCACATAGAACACACCCTCTCTCGCATGGCACAAATCCAAAAGTCGAGAGTTGAATTCTCGAGCCTCGCGGTTGAACCTCGTCACCGCCCGCCAGTTGTGTCGGAGAAGCCGTTCATTGGGGCCTCGTGGGAGCACCAGGGTAGCAAATACCATAGTGATGTCCGGTCTGTCGGATCGAATGCGCTCGAGTAGTGCCGCGTACCGGTCGAGTGCAGTTCGGGCATCTGTACCGGCAATGTCATTGGTCCCGACGTGGAGAATCAAGTTCGAGATCCCTTTAGGCACAAAGTCCAGCAGGTTGCCGATGTCGTCAATATAGGCTCCCGGTTGGCAGATGAAGGCTGGGGAATGGGTGCTGGCCGGATCGAAGTGGTTATGGACATATTTTAGTTGGGAATCACCGATTATTGCGGAAGAAGGAACGCTGAGCGGAAATTTCCATGTCAGCTGTTTTCGAAGGGCGTGGGCAGCAGCCATTTGTAATAAGGCTTAAATACGGAAGAGTAACTTCGGTTGCCGCAAGGTTATAAGTATCAAAGTATATGTGCCTTCATAAAAACAACTGTTTATTTTGTCTACGTTTCGACGGGAGTCCCGTCTTCTTCAGGACGTAAAAATATTTACAGCGTGTGTGTGTCCTCTTATAGCATGTTGAGGGTGGAGGGGAAAGGACAGAATGGAAGGGAAATAGGAACGTAACAATAACAGCAATACAAGAAAAGAAAAAAGAAAAGTCAGGAAGGTCAGTAAGAAGGGCTTTGCTTGACGCGGACATTGTGTTCGTTTAGGTAGCGACAACAATAGAGCCTCTGCGCACCCACCTTACCCCAAACGGGCAATGTAATGACCCCACGCATCTAGTATGGCACCTTCCAGTGTGGGGCCACGGGTGGCGTTTTTGACGTCCTTCTTCGTCGTTTACCGCGTTAAAGTAATTGGTGGGGTGGAGAGTGAGGGCTTTCAGCGTATGCTTTTCCATGTCGGCCTGGGTGTAAGACCCGAAGTGGCCGGTAGTGTTGCCGCGTCGTCAATATTTATTAAGCGCATCGGCTCTTTTTGGAAGAGGAAAAGATGTAGAAAAAGGTAAGGGTTGTAAAGGAAAAAGACCGACTAAAAGCTTGTTCGTGTGATGACAGTTTAAGTGCAGTGCTGTTTAAGTGCCGTGCATATGTATATGTGTGTGTGTGTGTGTGTGTGTGTGTGTGTGTGTGTGTGTGTGTGTGTGTGTGTGTGTGTGTGTGTGTATATATATATATATATATATATATATATACGACGATTGCACATTTTTCCTGGTTTGTCTTAGACGTTGCATGGCATAACACACCGGACTTACACTTTTCTCTTGAACTATATATACATATGGTGCCTCTCTTTAAAATGGACTTTTTCCTCAGAGATCTTCTTCTTAACAGGGCGGAATACAAAATTCAGCGCATCGGTGCTGAATGGAGTGGACTGCAACAATGATGTGACCAGTCGCTGGTGTAGGTACAGGTGTAAAGGACCTTGGTGCAAATTCATCATGCTCAAGGCCTTACTGGTTTCCGCAGAATTCCTTGGTCTTATTCAGCATGTTATGCGCTGAAAAAATTATTGTGGTGACATCGATAGATTTGCATATATATTTTTTGTTGCTGTTCCAAAAGCAAGCTTTGTTTGTGAAGCTGCTCCAAATTTGGAATTTTGTGCTCCAAAACGGAGTTTTTTTTTTTTCCCCGTAGCCTGCTCCAAATTTGGATTTTCCTGCTCCAAAAGCAAGATTTTCCTGCTCCAAAAATTGCTCCGAATCCTATTTTGGCTGTTGCACCCCTGTATATGCGTGAGTTGCATATTAAAGCTGATGCAACTTTTCCCATAGAACAGCTCAGCTCGAAAATGAAATCCTAATAGGAGTTCCTCTGGTTGATGCATCGGCCCGTCTGTCCTACGTAGGTATACCGTACATTCATCGCATATCTCACAGGCTAAAGAAAGTAGGAACTAGATACGGCGTTAATGTTGTTTTCATGGCTGCCAATAAGCTAGGTAAGATTTGTGCCGCTGTGCAGAGGAAGAATGAGCGAGTAAAAGACAAGAAGCGGACCGATATTTGTTTCGTGAAACACCAACAAATTCACTGATTGCCGTACGAGTGTGGTGTATAGGAGTTCCTCACAAAGAGTGAGCTGTGCTGATGCATGTTCTTTTTGCAGTATTATGTGCAATGCCTCCACCAGGCAGGTGCAATGTTGCACACCTGTGCTATGAGCTATTCCCTCTAAAACTGGCAAACTGTAATAGACGAGCCAATTTTCCCATTCCTTTGCTTTCCAGAATTTTCGTTCTCTTGTTGGCCTTGGCATCTTTTTCACAGCTGCTGAAGGAGTGATTGCCATTATTCTTGTGTCATTGACATGTTGCTGTGGTCCCATATAAAACTTGCAGTCAGTATCATCCAACCACAGTTCCATGAATTGCCTAGCAACCCCAAGCAATATGCAGTGCATATAGTCAGGGACGAACCCCCACACTATATTAAAATGCTCCAACCTTATCAGTGGCGACACTGTTCTGACACCATTTACAAGTCTACTACCAGCAGCAGCTTCTTTCATATCCTGTGTCATTTGAAGCTCTGTTCGCTCATGTACTGTTTGTTGTACTGGGTACTTTGTGGCATTTAAAACTCTTTCACCCTTTTGAAGGCACCATTTGCATCCGTGATAAGTGTTAAATTGCATTACACCCTGCATTGGTGCCCTTACGACTGAATCTACAGCGCAACAAATGCAGAAGGCCTTGAAATTTTTCGTACAGCCACGGTGCTCAAGATTGAATACTTTTTCAGAAAGGTCATTTACAGCACCGACGAATGCATCCTAAAAAAGCACCATGTCACGCTTTTTCTTGCCAAACCACAAAGCAGCTAAAATCACTTTTTGCATTCTTTGTGAGGCAGGCAGTCGATTGACAAGCAGCTGAATTGGCCAGATTGCAGTACCACTTGATTTTAAAGTGGGAGTGCCATCTGCATTTAGCACAAAACTAATTCTATGCCCAGCATTTGCTCTTGAGGACACAAAGGCACAGTAAAGTTCTCCATCACAAATATTTGAAAAGCTGTCTTTCGGTTCAAGTGGCTCTGTCAGGTCTAAAAGGTCGCATCCATCAAGTACATTTTGGAGTTGTGAAGGTATCTCAAAAAGCACCAAAAATGACACATTGTTGACACACTGTTGGCCAAGGAGCTGCCATGAGGATTCCTGGAGAACCTACAGCATCAGTGTGCAGTAAAGTCTCTTTTTTTTTGTATCCCTTAAATTTTGTGTTTTGTTGGCAATTACTATTGCACACTGGTGCAATCGGTCAATCCAATTGGTGCAATCGGTCGCTCCAATTGGTTGGAGTACCAATTGGTACCTGTTGGTCAGTCCTACAAAAACCAATTGGTCGCGTTACAATAGGTCCAATTGTGTACTAATTTACGATAGGAAATTTTGCAGTTGGTTCCAATTGGAAATATTCCAGTTGGAGTCAATGGTATTTTTTCACCATGGGGGAGCAGGGTAGGATCAATTTTTCGCATGAGAAAAAAAAAAAAAGATGGCTTTCGCCTTCGAGTAGTCTTAGGTGAATGCATAAGGGACCCTATGAGGTTTTTTTTTTTCTTATCTTTTTTTTTTTGCACTGCACTCTAGAGGGCACCAGAAGGTTTTCGACGTACAAATGGAATGTGTGGGCCATAAACAGCTTCGCTGTAAAATGAAAACGAAGTTTGTTAAATCGTGTAGTCCCCCGTTGAACGCATTTTCGGACACTTTCGCGGAAGCTCTCTCCCAGACACCCCGCCGCATGCACAAACAGTAGTCTGGAAGCACTGCTCTTGCTACAGCACAGAGAGGCTTCAGAAAGAGGGAAGGGAGTGTCGGGGGAGCTTGGCTTTTTGAGGCTAGCTAAGTGACGTCATGTTACGCCCAGCAGTACAATCAATCGAGAAGAGAAAGAACCTGGTTCTCTCCTTGGAGTCATCTTAGCGAAATGTATTAGCTAACGTGTGACTCTTTAGCACCGAGGCACTGTTGTACGTCGCGGCGTTTGTCAACGAAGTCTGCTGATAACAAGAGACGTATTTGGAGTATGATTTCATAAAGTACAATTTTATTGCTCCAGTATTCAGTTTATTTGCTAGTGTCAAAAATAACAGCTGCAGAGGTTATTCCAGAACACTTAACTGCATGATTCCCTTATCCTTGCAATATCGAGTGAAATAGGGAGTGCTCCTGAAATTTTCCCATCAGATTTGCAATGAATCACAATATTTCTAGCCCTTCATAAGAGCCCCATAATAGTTGTTCAGGTGCTTGAACTAAATGCAACTTGCTCCTCTGATGTACACCAGGATGTGAAGTTAGCTGCTCCAGAGTGCTCCCAGATGCAAAATTACCTGCTCCAAAGTGCTCTAAATGGAAATTCTTGCTGCTACAAAGTGCTCCAAAATGAAAATTTTGCTGCTCCAAAAATGGCTCCAAATCACAAGTCCTCGGTAGCATCACTGCAAACAGTAAAAAAAAAAGAAAGGTGTGGACAGTGAACTCCCCTTTGCATCTCATACTGTCACTCACTCTCACTGCCACTCGAGTCCTTGAACCACAAGAGCCACTGCTCTCGGTATCCCACTGCAGGTCGTCTTCTGTGCTGTCCAAGTTGTTTATGATCGAACACTTCTTGAATAACTCGGCAACAGTGTTGACTTCGATATGCTTTCTCACGTCTGAAATCCACCTTGATATTGCTGACACAGATGCTTTCTGCGGCTTTCCCGTCGGTGTCTGTTTTTGGTCATGGTTCCACATCCGCTCTTTGTATTCTTATCGAAAGTTGGCCTTAAACAGTTTGTTAACTGACATGCCTAGGGGTTGTAGCACTGGTGTCATGCCCCCTGGAATAATGACCAAGTCACAGTTGTCGTTATTAAGTTTGGTCTTCATATCTGGGGTGAGGTTGCCGCGAAACGCGTCCAGGAGAAGCATAGGCCGCAAACCTGAAGGTCCGCTGAGCAATGCCCCCGGGCGCCGCTGCCACATGACTTGAATCTGACATCAGTTCAGCTGTCATCCACCCTTTCTCCTGTATTCTAATAATGACATGTTTAGTAAAAGATTCATTTGTAAGCATATTTCTTCTTTTGAGAATGATATATGGTGGAAGCTTGTGGCCGTTGGCAGTTATACACAACATCACTGTGACACGCTGCTTTTCTTAACCTGTTGTCTTCATCTTCACTTCCTGGGCTCCTATTTCATTAGCTGTGCGTGCCTTGAGCATGTCGGAAAACACCGGTGTCTCATTGGCATTGGTGATATGGCAGAGTTCATAGCTGTTTGCCCTGTGGGGTTTCATGACATACTGGTACTGCGAAGCGTCAACGTCATAGCTGGTCGTTGGAGGTGTGTGCAGAAACTGGCTCATGGAAACCAGTTGAGTTTCAAAGCAGACTTCATGTCATAGAGTCATAGGTGCTTGGAACCGGCTTCCGAAGACTTATCACAGAAAACAGATTCTCAGTACAGTCTTGAAGCAAGTGGCTTGTGCGAAATGGTTGTAACCTTCGCTTCTTAGGAGGATACCTGCAGACGAATGACTACAGTTGTGACTATCACAAAGCCTGCTTGTGAGGGCTTCCATTGGGACATGCTGCCCATATGCATTCCTTGAATGATCTCGGTCACCAAGTGCAGTGTCTATGGCCGCATGATACTTCTCTATGCGTTCGAGACTCAAGGCAACAGAAGGGTGTCACGAAGACAAAAGCGTGTACCACTTGAAGACATGTTCCAGAAACCATGCTGTAGTTTCAGCCTCCTGCTCTAAAATCTTTTGTCTTATTGAATATCTAATGGTGGGCAGCGCCTCTCGAGAAAGCTGAACGGCGACCCCCACCTTCATCTTAGTAAAATGCCAGCTGGACACGTGAATCTCTGAGAGCTTTGGTGCGACTTTCAGTTCCCGGTCCTTGTCATAGTCTACCACTGCGCATACGTGCTCAAGTTTGACCTCTTTTTGAAGGTAGGTTATGTTGGCACGCACGTGCATCACTGATGTTGAAAACAACAGTGATGCACGTTGGCGTCTTATGTTCTTAAGTATGTGGGCAGTGTCTGGACCCCTGTTCTCCAGATGGAGCTGTAGTGCTCCAGGAGCCGCTCGCGCTGCTGTCTGGCCAGGTTGCATAGCATTTGGCTGGTGGTGCCAGCAGCTCCAGGGGCTCCACGTCGACGGGTATGTGCCAGTGCTGCCTCGAGCTCATGGAACTGGATGGGCTCGCTGCATATCCTGGAGATCTGCTCTGCCATCCACGCCGGGTGGTGCCAGGTGGGAGGGGGCCTTGTGGAAGGGGTTGGCAGGGACAGGGTCGTCAGGGCTGGGGCCCTGTCTGCAAAGCGGTTGGCCAGGCGTTCTACCAGCACGTTAATGCTGACGCACAGCAGGACTGCCACCGATAGTACTTGATGTAGTGCTCGAGGGCTGGCCAGCAGGGCTCGCAGAAGGCGCCAGGCTCGTGCACCATCAGGGTTGCGGCTGATCGTAGAGCAGACGCTCTGCCAGCTCTGTCTTCTGCTTCGGCGGGCGTGACGACGGCGTACTGCATCCAAGCGCCTGAAGGCCATCCACAGCTCAGGTAGCAGGGTACGCCGTGCCCTGCGCTCCATGCGGCGTCGTGCAGCTCGGAGTCACAGGAGGCGGAGGTCTGGCACTGGCTTCCCTTCTGGAACTGTGGAATGGATGGCCGCAGCCTTGGCATTCTCCGCAATCTGCTGCAGGAAAGTCTCCTGTCTCGTTCAGCTGGTCCATCAGCATTCGGAAGGCGCTCCAGTCGGTAGTGTGGCACTGCCTGCAGCAGGGGTTGTTGCCCTGGAATGGAGTCAGCAGCAGGGGAAGGTGGTCTGATCATCATGTGTCAGGGAGAACGGCCCGGTGGTATCGGCAGTTCTCAGTGGCCATGCTGAGGTCTATCACCGTCTCGGTGCCGTTGGTGCCGCAGCTGCAGGCCAAGCAGCTGGAAGTCGTCCTGCAGTCCTCTGCCTCGCAAACAGATGCTCCTGCCTCCCCAGGTGGGGTGGTGGGCGTTCATGTCACCGCAAAAATTGAAGTCTCTGCCGAGGTGTGTGGCCAGCTGCAGCAGGCAGGAAGGGTCCCATGGTTGGCGCGGTTGTATGTAGATGCTGGCCAATGTGGTGTCCACGCCGCCTGTACGTACACGGACCGCACAGTACTCGAACGGGCCGCCCGCAAGGTCCGCCACGTTCACCTCTGCCTGGGCCAGCTCTCGTCGGACGTAGATGGCACAACGTGCAGCTCCCTGTGGATGGTTGTCATCGAGGCATGTTGCAGCATGTCAGGCGTCCAGAGTGCAGTCTGTTGCTGTAGCCGACGTAGCCTGGTAGTCGGACCTCATCAGCTGGGGCATATACCTCCTGCAGCGCCAAGACGTCATACCTGCTTTGGAGGAGGTGCTCGGCCAGGTCATCTCTCCGTCGCCCCAGCGAGTTCACGTTTCACTGCAGAACGCTCGGGCGGCGGCTTCGACTCGTCCCGGGGGAGGACTAGCCACATTGTGTTGTGGTAGTCTGCAGAGCCACTGCCTAAAGGCAGATGACACATAGTGGGTGGCCAGTGGGCAGCGTGGCACATGCAAGCTGCATGGCCTGCAGCAGGGTCTCCCCCAGGCTGGATATTGCCCGCTGAGAGCCTCAGTGGTGGCAGCAGGACCAGAAGTACCAGAGGTCACTTCAGGTGGTGGCCGGGAAGTGGCAGCATGTCCTGCAGGAGCCCCAGCAGGTTGGGAATTGGCAGCAGGTCCAGCAGGCGTCCCAGCAGGCGGTGCCAGAGGGGGAGAGCTGGGCCCTGGGTAGTGGACCTGACTGCAGGCCGGAACGGTCTGGAGGTCCGTGAAGCAGGGGCCTTTTGTCCGGGGTCGTGGTGGAGCCTTGCATCACGCTGGCGTAGGAGCGCCCTGCTGTCCTGGGCACCTGGTCCTGCTGTAGCTCCTCTCGAACCGCAGCATGAGCCCCCTTCGTGGACAGAGGTGCTGTGGAAGCCACCATGATGGTAGCCACCCTTCGTTCCTGCTGCCAGCGGGGGCAGGCCGGTGTGTCCGCCGAGTGGGGTCCGCCACAGTTGACGCACCCTTGCCGCTGGCACTTTTCCTCCCCTTGGTGGGCTTGACCACAGTGGATGCAACCATTTGGCCAGTTGCAGGTTTCTTTAACGAGGCCAAAACGACCACACTGGCGGCACTGGAGTGGGTGTGGGCATGCTGGCCTGACCCGGAATTGCACACGGAACAGGCTGACGTGTTCCGGAGGGACAGGACCATTGAAGCGTAGAGTAATAGTGCTGCCTTCCCTAGTTGCCGACAGCAGCGGCACGCTGGAGTCAATGCCTGGCAGCAGGGAGGCGTCTGCAGGTTCCCCATCGATGCCATGAAGAAAGCCCGTGCTGGTTCAGCGGTCAGAGGGTTCTCTGGCAGACACAGGGATCCCCTGGAGCTCCTTGACAGCAAGGAGTTGCTCCAGGCACTCCTTCGTCGTTGTGTCGGCTGCCACGATATTCCGCTTGTGGTTTATGCGGATGGCAGAGATACCAGTACGTGACAAGAGCGCCTGGGCAAGGGTTAAGCGAGGGGAGTCTCCAGGAGCTGACGGCTGGTACATTTCTGTCCCCACGACCTCTGGGTCCACCGGCAGGGTGGCTGCTGCTAAATACCTGGCTCGTCTGCGTCCCGCCTTGGTCAGGTCTGGTTTGGAAACCCTCCTGGTCTTCTGGCTGCCATGGGGGGGGGGGCTGGAGCTCGGCAAGTCAGCTGGTCGCTTGCGCGGTCCCTCAGAAGAAGAGGAGGCGCAGCAGTTGGTCCTTGAACAAGAACGGTTTTCTGCTTGCCCTTCTTGTTTTTCTTTTTCCGAGGGTTAGTCGAGGTGGTGGGGGGGTCGCGGTCCTGAGGAAGGCTGCCGATGCCGGTGGGGAGGTGTTCCCATCATCCATCTCCTCCTCAGGGCCCTCCGATGCCGCAGTGTCGTCTGTCAAGGCAGGTGCCGCAGCAGGGGTATGGGCAGCAGGCTCAGTGTACATCTCCACTAGGGGGGCTCGCGGGGCTGGCGGAGTCATCCCCACTCGTTGGCGAAGATTCCTCACTGCAGTCTGACTCAGCTGACTGCAGAGAAGTCAGCATGTACGTCTCAGCTGACTGCTTGCTTCGTTCATCCGACACGAGCTCTGCTGATAAAATGCGGACCTCTCAATTTCTTCCACAAGAGCCGCAGCTGTGCTTCTGGGACAGTTGAAACATTTTTCTGAACTCCAGGTCTGCATACGCTGGCTCAACCCGCTCGACATATAACGGAACACGGTGCCGATCCTGCCTCATTAGCCGGGCCAACAACAGGCTGATGGTGTGATGCTCCACATCATGACTTTCCTCTTCGATCCCGTCATAAGCGTGTAGCAGTTCTGCGATTGCTTGTAGCAGCACAACAATCTTGTCTGCCGAAGCCGTCATGTCTACAGGACAATGATGTAGCAGATGACGCAGGGCGAACGCGGCTACGCTAGCGTGATGATGATGATGGTGATGCTGTAGCAGCCAGCCCCCTGCCATCTGTTCGATTCTGCGTGCCTGGCCGGTGGCCTTGGGCTGCCCGACGCTTGCCCGAGAACTTTGCCCCTCGTGACAGTGACATATGACGTTCCCAGTGACAGCAGCAAAGCAGAGAGTTCCGGCGGACTGAAACAGCTGTCTGATGCTAATGTGGTAATGACCACCTGCCATTTGTCTGTACTGGCCAAATCGATTTTCTAGGCCATCTGTTTGCAGTTTTGCTGAGTAGGTCATATTTATAACCACGTTCAACAAGATAGTACTTGGCGAGTTGAAGTAGTGCATATGCAGAATGCCTTAGAGCAGTGCGAGCTTCTCATGTGAGATTTCCGTTGTCATGCTTGTACGGATACCCACACATCTAACCAACTGATGAAGGCATCGAGAAACTGCAGCTTAGTTCTGTTGCAAGCGTACGGCACGGGAGTCACGGCAGGTGTCTGGCACTGCCACCGGCACCCTTAAAGGAGCACTGACACAAAAATTTTGCACCTTGTTTTTTTTTTGTTGCAATAGATAGCTTATGATCCACTTATCACGGCTGCAAACCTCGTTTGCGCGAGTGCGCAACGGTTATTTATTTAGAGACGTTTTTAGAGCGCCCAGTCGCAGTTTCGGTTTCAAAGAGCACCGAGCTAGGCAGCATCCTCCGGAGGCCGGGAAAACACAGCTGGCCACGTGAACACGCAAAATTGTGACGTAGGCGGCGCGCAAGCGTGGGTGCGGTGGACGCCGAACCAGGTCAAGTGGCGCCAGCTATGGAGGATTGGAAACAACTAACAAACACGTAATCTATGTCCTCCGAGCATTCGGAAGCGCCCATCTCAGCTTGCTAAGCTTACAGCATCGATTATTTGACTATGGCTCTCAAAAACGGCGCCGAATCGGGACGAATACATTGCTGTCGAAGCTTAAGGACATGAATCTAAAGCAAATGGAAGCATCAGTTCGGAACTTACACGTTAGAGTGCGCACGGCGGCCACTTGATAGATTCGAAGTGGACGACAACCGCTTTTGGCAGTGCTGCCATGTTTTTCGGAGGCGCGAATGCCTCGCCGGCGAAGCTTGCCGTACAAGTTGACAGCTCTCGCGCGTGCGGCGACGGCTGACGTTCTGCGGCACTGCGTCGTTGCGGCAGGCTTGCCGCTAGCGTGAGTGGGCCATAACATCTGCCAACGGGCATGACGAGCGAACAGCGGAAGAGAACAACTAGCACACGCAAAGCCGCAGGCACGGAGGAAGAAATGGCAGGTAGCACGGCACAAGCGCAAGGGCACAACCAGCCACCAGGCAACACAAACTCGTGACGTAGGTTTGTTTACACATCCGCCGCGTTGATGTCGGCGTCGCGAAGCGCTCGCATCTCGCTCAGTCGCGCGGCATGCACTTTAAAATTGATTTTAAATATGTTCTAGGCTATATTGGCCCTTGATATTTTGTAGACGTTGTGTACGGCTCCACATACAGCAATTTCACTCATTATCTCGCCTTCGAAATTTTGTGTCAGTGCTTCTTTAAGGTAGGCCACTCAAAAAAGGATGGTTGATCCCTCCGTGATAGGAATCGGAATAACACGAAAGTACAGCGTGCCCTTACAGAAGTAGCTGAATGTTTACTGCACATTGATATAAGAGAGTTTGCACAATGTATATTGATGTCTGGCAACTATAGCACCGTTTAACGTGGATGTACCCACTTTGATGATTGGTGGTACATCTCCATCCCGACGACTAACGTCCATGTTAAATGATGAAACAAACCTTTGTGGTAGCTGTAGTAGTTAATGGTGAAAGCGTAATCACAGAACGCGGTGTGATAGCCAGAAGAGTGCCGCATATTGGACGCAGAACTTGGTTGCCATCCCGCGGCATGTTAAAATGTGATTGAACACCGCGGCCAGATTAGAGGGAAATGCAAAGCGCGTCGTGCCGCCCCGGTAGCCCGGCCGCGATTTTTCTTGCGGCGAGCGCAAGAGTGGGGAACGCGGTGTTGCAGCCAGGTGAGGCAGGCGTGCGTCGCAGAGCTATTTTTGGTTTCGATTAGCGTGATGCTATGAGCGAGGCCGACACTCTTTACGATGCTGGTGCTAAGATCGCCACCTCGTGGTGTGTTAAGGCACTGACAAAATTGAACTTCTAGTGAAAACGCGCCGAATGGGACGGTCGTAACGCGTTGCAGGTGCTAATTGCGGAGGCCACAGTAATGACGAATTCCTTTACTTTACCGCCTCCAGAGGGCAACACCACTCCGCTGACCGGGAGAGTGGTAGATATACTAAAAGGCGCGTTTGTAAAGCATCTAGAGTCTGTGACCGTGGCGCAGTGGATAGCGTGCACGGTGTCTGTTGTTGCGGACCAAGCGGTCGTGGGTTCAATGCCCGTTGACGGAACATTTATTCTTTGCCATCTGATCGTGTAAATTTTTTCGACGTTATTTCCGTGACGGAAACACGTCACTGAAGTCTTGGTGGACCCCGGCATAAAACACTTTCGTGTTAAAAAAATTGTTTTTAAGGGCAGCCTGTGTTCAAATAACTTTTTCTTCAAAACAAGCATATCTTATTTAACTTACCCAGCCATTTATAGTACAAAATATTGATTATTTTTTGGGAGGTGATCTTTCTCAAAAATTGCATTAAAAGTGGTGGTCATGCCAGCCATGATAAGTGACTAATGGATGGCTTAATTCAATAAAGCTTTGGCATTTGTGTAACTAAAGGTTGGAGCTATGCAGTGAACTAGGATAAATTTTATGCAGTAAATATGAAGAAAGTAATGTTTCGAAAACCAAGAAGACGGTGAAAAAGAGCCAATTTAGAGTGAACCTGTTTGCAAACTCAGCTGTGAATTCAAAAATATTCCATCAATTTCTTTTATTCTAGTTCACTGCACAGATATATATGTTGTACATTATTATACAAAATTTGAGTAAAAAGTACACACCGAGAAAAAAGTTATGAAAGTTAGCGTCACATGATTAGAGCAGATTCTTATTTTGAGAAAAATGCAAACAAAGATTTCAGAGCTTGCAAAAGGTGTGTGTCCCCCTTGTGGCCGTTTTCCGAGATGTAAAGACAATTAGAAACACAAAGTTATATTTAATGACATCCTGTTATGTAACAGTGAAAATAAAATTTATAAAGCATTTTGACTATTATTAATATAGACGAAAGAAAACTTACTTGCGAAACCAACGCAATGCAGCTTCGGTTTCGATATACGAGCATGGGGTATGTGAAACTTGCTGTAACTCACAAACTAATGACGATAGGAGGATAATTTTTGTTGCAACATACTTTTGAATGCTTGGGCGTGTACAAAAATCTAAAAACTAAAAATCGACCTCGCGAAAAAAAATTGACTTTTGAAGGTGGCCTACCACCCTAAAGGGGTACCGACGCAAAATTTCGCGGCCGAGATAGCCTGCGGGATCGATTCCCGTTAACATGCGTATGTCATCTGCAAATATCAACAGCGAATATAGCTTGGAAGGTATTTTAAATGAATTTTGAAGGTTGCATGAGCAATCTACACCCTCGGGATATTGACACCCTCAAAGGTGACCCTTGGTGACCCCCAACTTCCCTCACGTGACCACGCTGCAACAAGTTATGATGACATCATAGCCGCCATTTTTTTGCCGCGTTTACTCCAGCATCCTACTTTTGGGCGGCTGCTCGCGTCAGTTTTGTTTGCTGACGTGATTGAGCGCTGCTCCCGCTAGGTGGTGATAGTTGCACCCGGTGGCTTGTCGTTTTTGAAACTGAAGCTGACACTGGCCGGTAATGAGGAGCCTGTAATTAATGATCTGTTGCGCGCTGCAGCAAACAGTGTGCCGTGTTATGACTAACTGGCCCTCAGTAACACATTGCAGCAAAAAAACGCGAGGCCAAAATTTTTGTGTCAGTACCCCTTTAAGCTTATTGGTGCGGTAGTTAGTGTAGCTGTCATCATTCATTGCAGCAGCAGTGGAGAGGCAGTCTGTTCATGCTGAAAGGGCGATCTGTCTTATTGGTTGACTAGGTAATGCACACCTTCCTCCAGAACATTTACACTCATGTTGATCCCGGACGGGCCCCTACTTGTCAGGAAGGGGCATTTGGCTAGGCCTTCCGAAGTCATTTTTATATAACTTCCGATCCAAGCAGCATTTAAGCTTGACTGTTGTGCAAACTGCTCACACGTGCAAATTGTCCTTCCATGTCTGTCACACCGTTTCAGTCGTGTCGAAACCAATTAATACAGGTAAAAAGGTTCTCGTTCCTAGCTGGATTATGAAACTGGAAATTTCCTCCCAGCAGTAAGTGACCATTTCTTCTCTTGAAATAATTCGTTCCGAGCTAAAATCTCCATTATTCCAGCTGAATGTAAAACACTCAGGGATTTCTTTTTAAATGAGAAAAGGCATATGCTTTAAATTGCAAAATGCTTTCACATTAAAACATTAAGCATAAAAATGCACAGAGCGTACAACTAACTTATCAGCGTGTTCATTTAGCACCTTCGCAGTGATTATTGGTCAGCTCAGGTACATAGTAAAGTAATCATGTTTGAAAAAGAAACAAGTTATATGATGGTGGATGCTGTTAATCCAAACGTAGCTTTCTTTTCACGTCCTGAATTTTTTCACTTAAGGTGTGGAGTACCTTCTGTGATGCCACTGTTGTGTAAACCGCATGCACCTTGCCCCAGTGGGACAGGCGCGCTAAAAAAAAACACAGTCCAAATACACAAGCCTGCAAATAAAACACTGACCACACACGGTGTCCAATTTGGTAGGTGAAAGCTGCTTACATGGCAATCCACTTTCTCCATGCCTCGTGAGGCCCACTTCACCAGTTATTGATTGCTGTGCCGAGGTCTCAGTGCCCCACATAAATTGTGCTGCTTTTTGTACAAGAATTTCTGGCTTCTGTTACCAAACGCTTGGTCACTTGCAACAATGTTACATATGTATTGTTGCAGAAGTGGAACTGAAAAAAAGAATCACGCTGAAAAAAGTATAGAAAAGAGTCTAAAGCAGATTATACCATATTTACTCACTTAATATACTTGTGGAAAATTGGTGGAAAGTTCGGGGGTGCGATAATTATGTGGGAAAAATTTTCTGCGACAACATACTAAATGCAAGAGAATAAATAACGAAGCCGCTGCAAACCGGGAGTTCTCGCACCAGCGACTACATAGTCATAGAAGTACTTCCAAAGAGAACTTACTTTAGCAATAAAACCACAGGCTCAACACAATTAAGATTGATTTGCAGTCACTAAACATGGGGTCTTTAATTAAGCAAACAAAAATGCCTCTTGGCTGACCTACTTGGAGTCTGCATCGAGGCTGGTGTCGCTGATAGTGATCTCATTGTTAGCTTCAACGTTGTCTGCATCGCCACTGTCGTGTGCCAAGTCATCTTCCATTCCATCCAAAGAATTTGAAATCCCAGTCTTTTTAAAGCTGCGGGCTATGATGGTTAGGAAAAGCATGACTCATGCCTCTGGTATCCACGTGCATAGTCGCTCCACCAGCAGCGTTTTTGTCTTGCCTCTAGGGGCCGTGGTGTGTTCGCCCTCTGCCATCCATTCTGCATACAGCCTGTGAAGGTTATCCTTTGACAGTTTGTTCAGCAATGCGTCCGGAGGTTGCAGCGTTGATTGGACACCATCTGGTATAATGGCTATGTCAGTCCGCAGCTCCTTTAGCATTGCCCGAACGAAATCAACAAGGTGACCATGGAAGCTGTCAACGACTAGCTGCAATGGGCAAGGAAGTGTTGTCCTCGAACAGAGTTAGCCATGACGTCTTGTGGTCAACCACCCTTTTTTGTGTGCCCTAATGTGAACGCCAGGAGGGAACTTTCCTTTTGGGAGGGCTTTTGGTTTGAAAATTATGAATGGTGCCAGCAAGCATGACAGTGCGTATTTGTTTTTCGGCACCTGTAGTTCTAATGTGCACACACTGCACATCTTTTTGTTCTGTCTGTTGCGCTACTCGGCATGTCAGAATTTAGTGGCGTTTGATCCGCATTGGTGATCTGCGGTAGCCTGACAGATCCTGCAAGCGCCGACAGAAAATTTAATAAGCGGTTACCCTTAGGTATTTAAACTTGCCTTGGGAATCTGCGGTGAACTTACTTCGGCCAATCCCCGGCCTCACTTGTGCTGCGTGGGAGCGCAGTGGGATCTTTTGCGAAGGCACGGCGTTTCTCTTCAGCCGCTTTCGTAAGGGCTTCAGCTTGTTTTAAAAACAAAATTTCACTGTGAGTTTGCCAAAAAAAAAAAGGAAATCATCGGTAGTGGCGAAGCATCCAATTAACTCGCCAAGATGGCCCCAAAAGCAATCGTCTTTGTTGAAATGCTCGCAACACACGACCATTTCTTCGCTCACTTGTTTCCCAATACGGAGCTTGATTGCCCGCAACGTCATTGGTTTTTACCTTTTGGAAAGGGGTGCAGGCTTGCTTTTCCCAATATTGCACGATTTGTGCCCTGCGGCACACTGCACATGTGGTTCTTTGCTCATCGATTTTTTTTCTCTATATCAAACGGCTCTACAACGCCCCGGCAGCCACAGAATCAATGGGAATGGGAAATGCACCACAGCGGAAGTGGAAAATCCCAGCTTCTGAAAAAAATTCACATGATGGCACTAGTTCATCTGAAAAGTGTGTGCGAATAGATATTCCAACTGAAGACTGCCAAAGTCTGCTTGAATGTCTTCCACAGCAGAAGCTGTACATTGCCCCTCGTCAAGTGGCAGCAGCAGCACTGAAGAACGGTGAATGAAGTACTTGAGGTTTGCAAAGGTGGCATGTGCAGTGGTGCACGACCTGGCCACTCCCTCACTTCTCAGCAGCTCACATTTCACTGGGTAGCATTCAAGTTGAGCAAACTGAATTTGCTCCTTCGAAACACTGTTGAATCTTTCAACTTGGCCGTTGGCTTGCGAATAGTAGTTTGAAGAGCAAAGATGCTGAATGTTTCTGTCAAAGAGGAAAGTTTCAAATATTTGTGGTTTAAACTGAGGACCGTTGTCCATGACAATTGCTTCTGGGAAGCCTTCTCTACTGAAAAGTGCTGACAAAAATGTAATTACTGCTTCAGAAGTGACTGCATGAGTAAAGCAAGTTTCAGGCCACTTAGAATGTCAACTGATGTAATTGCAAATCTGCGGTTCTAAGGAGCACATTTGAGTGGACCAACAATGTCCATGCCTAGCTTTTCTCAAGGTTTAGCTGGCCATGGGACAGGCTGTAAAGGCACAAAAACTGGCATTAACAGATTTGTCTGCTTCGTGACATACAGTGCAGTTGCGGGTTGCATGTTCGGTTTGGCTATCTAAGCCAGGCCGCCAGTATTTTTCTCTAAGTCGCTACTTAGTTTTCACAATTCCAGGGTGACTTATGAGCTAGCTGTACGAGTTTATCGCACAGTGAAGTAGGAATGCTGACTATGTGTGCGGAAAACTAAGTTGTCTACACAGGACAGTTCATTCCTCGCGGCAAAGTAGGGCAGTTGCTCTGGGAAAAGATTTCCTTTCGCCAGCCATTAGCAATGTATGGGAGCATATGTTGCAGAGTAGTATCTTCAGCAGTTGCTGCTTGTAAGTCAGCCTTACTTATGCATGGAGTGACAAGAGTGATTACCTCTTCCTCCAGTTCAGGAGAAACTGGGAGTTGCAAAGGTAATCGAGAAGGTGCATCTGGTAAAACATTATTTGAACTTTTGCAGTACCGTACAGTGAAATTGTAGTACAAAAGTCTGGCGCACCAGCGTGAAATGCCTAATGGGCATTGGCCTCTGGATCAAGCAGAAAGTAATGTAGTAAGTGCTTGATGATCAGTGCGTGATGTAAAATGTCTACCCCATAAGTATACCTGCCATTTCTCACAAGCAAAGCATGCTAGGGCATTACACTCACCAGCATATTATCTGCGTTCAGCAGGAGACAAAGTTCATCTTTGTTTCATGAGGGACTGTTGCATTTTAGTAAAAATAAATTATCGCTGTGGAGCCACCAACTTGATCTGGGGGCCTTCGGCTCCCCAGATTCGAGTTCCTCAGGACTCCAATAAAGTTCTTGCCATGTCATGTCATGCGTAATACATGCACACAATACATGAGAATTGAAACAGAACTTTTTTTTCACTGAATAATAGTTTTAGCGGTGTCACTTCAGTTACGATCACGGCCAATACGATCGACCAAAATCGAAAGTTCCTGTGTCACAGCGATATTGTGTAACTTACATCATTTCGCGGTTTGCAGACAACGATTACCTCGCACGGTGTTTTTCATGCAAGGCATTCATGTATCAAGCGTGAGAAAACAGCTCATGCAATGGGCACTTCAACCTAGTACATCATTCTGGCAGGTGGATGAAATGAATTCTGTTAAAGGGGCCCTGCAACACTTTTCGAGCATGCTCAAAAAGCGCTGCCGATCGGTAGTCGAGGCTCCCGAGAACACGCGAGCCAACTATTATAGCGATGCGCACGGCCTGGAATTTACAATAAATTCTCAAAGTCAGCTGAAAATCGCTCCCTCTTCTCTCGACAAATGATGTATTAGTTCGCAAAATATGACGCGATTGTCGGCAGTTCCACCATTGGCTGATGTTATAATCACGATAACACCCTCATTATTACTTTCGTTGTTAATTTTGAGTTCAATAAGTAGATAATATGTATGTTTATATTCTGTTATCGCGTTAAAAACACCGAACAAACATTAATATTAGCACTTCCGGTCTCACCGACAGCTCGTCTGCTCGTAGTTGCGTGGTTCCGTTGTCTTCGCCATGCGCAGTGCCGAAAACGTGAATATTTCTGTGCTTTTGACCATCGCCGGTTGCCGTTGAGAGTGGCAGCCGTTTGAGTGTTGCCTCGTCAGCTGAGAACTGCATCGTCGGCACGTTCTCACGACCGACCGAGGCAGGGGCGCAGCGTGCCTCCGATAACAATGCTGGCGTCCGGTAATGGCGGCGCTTCGGGGTCGTCTGCCAGTGCCGTCTTACGAGGCGGTGTATCGGAGTATGGGCCGAAACCGATCTCAGCTGTCATTCGTTCCAAACGAGCGCGCAGGTTTGCTTCCATGGTTGGCAGAGCGATGAAAACACTACGGCGTTCGAGGTGCACACCCAACATTACCAAACCGACGCGCAGTTTTCAAGCACGCGCGATACACAGTGCGATCGGCTCCGCTCGACGAGAACGACGCAAGCCGACCGGAAGTGGCGGCACAGACCACGTGGTTGCGCCCAGACGTCAGAGAGAAAAAAAATGAAGAAAAAAATTCCGCCGGCGCTCTTGGGCGGAGCCTCGCTTCTCTGCGCTCCCTCCCTCGACTCGCTGCCTAGCTTTCCGCGCGCTCGCGGCGTTGAGCTGAGGGAGAAAGCTGCGGAACGTGATCTCTACAATTTGGTAACACCACTTAGACTTGACGGATTCGAAAAAATTTTGCGGCATATGACTCGTGAAGAGTCATAAGTCAATAATGAGACTATTCCAATATAACTAAGAAAGGTGTTGCAGGGCCCCTTTAACATGACGCGACTGTGCTAATAGGCACACGTCACATAACGACACACCCACTGGGTGAGCACATCTCTCCTAACGCACACGCCACTGCATATTCTCCGCACCTGGTTTGTTTACTTTCACAGTGTGTTGCGCGAACGGATTGTGTCGGTTGCTTTTTTGGATTCGAAAGCATCTTATGCTCGGGGCAGTGCCCGTTCTGCGGCGTCCGCACCCATACTGCGCATGTGCCAACTCATCCCCCTCGTGTGAGCGCTGCCTCCGCTTCGTTTCTCCTCTCCAGTTTCTCCACCACAGCTGTGCGCTCGTATATAATGCAGCGCACGCTCGCTCCCGTCGCACTCTCCTTCGCAACGGCGCTATGGCCGTTCGCGAAGCTGAACGTAAACGGCAACGCCGGCAAGCGAATCTCAAAGCTGCGAGATTGCGAAAGCGCGCGTTCGCTGTGCTTCCGTCATTCTCTCTCTGTGCAACGGTGTGCGAAACGCCATGAACAACGTCAGCGTCGGCGCTAGTTGCAGCGGCAGCGCCACCGCCGTGGAGCAGAGGAAGACTCGGAAAGCCGAACGTAAACGTCAGCAAGCGGTAATGCAAACGCCTCGACAACCACTGCCTCATAAGACACATAAGAGAAACGGAAACTCGATGCGCAGCCCCCGCGATGCTTTCGCTTCCCACCATGGTTGCCCGTATGGGAAGATGACGTGTAATTTTTTTGCTGGGAGATCTGGAGCAGCTGCCAAAATTCTGAAAATGAGCCCTTGAACTGCACCAGGCCGAATCTGTACATGGAATGCGAGTCTGCGAGAATGCATGGCATGCGAGAATGCATGGAATGCGAGAATGCAAGCCAGTTCTATGCGAAAGATCACACCGGAAGTTTTGAATGCCCAAGTTACATCAACCGGTTGAGAAAACTGTACCTGGTTTCACTCTGCACATTTTTATAACAACATGAGCAACTACACCGATTCCGTGAAGCTGAGGCCTCGCCATAGGCACTCACACTACCACATGCCTCACAAAATGACTGTAGTGACAATGTTGCTAATTTCATTTGCACCCGCATCCGCAACTTGGTGGCAGAGCAAGTGAGAGCAATCCAGTGCCGAGCACACAACTCTGAAAACTGTTGTTTTATATATGTGATATAAAAGTTGGCTGTAGTCAGCAGTCTTCTCAGTAAACTGACTGATTACATGCAAGTGGTCTACTGTGCAATCTTACTTCTGAAAACAAAACGATTGACTGAAGTCGATTGTCAACTGAATTTTATCTGCAGTTACACTCGTGAAAGCCATGTATGTCAGGCACAAAGAAATCCCCAAAAATCCAATAGCAATTACCGTATCCAATGTTGTGGCAATATTTTCCCCTTTCCGTGATGAGGACTGTACTTGGAAATATCCATTGTCGTGGCTCAAGGTCACCATGTTGGCAGTCGCCGTAGTGGTCGCCATGTCAGGGATGCTTATCTTGCACATGGTTTAGTACAGATAACCACACTGCCACACTAAGGTCAGCATCACCGCAGCCGCGCTGTACAGAAAAATAAAGATGATTGATGATGGACCGTGTCCACAAGCCAATAATTCCACAACCCGTACGCTTGGCAGCTTGCAGAAGCTTCTTGTTCAACCCTGCACACCCGAAATTATGGTCATAAGGAAGTGTAATAAAGCACTTTTGTGAAAAATAATTGATGATGGACCGTGTCCACAAGCCAATAATTCCACAACTTGTACGCTTGGCAACTTGTAGAAGCTTCTTGTTCAACCCTGCACACCCGAAATTATGGTCTTAAGGAAGTGCAATAAAGCACTTTTGTGAAAAAAAAATTGATGATGGACCGTGTCCACAAGCCAATAATTCCACAACTTGTACGCTTGGCAACTTGTAGAAGCTTCTTGTTCAACCCTGCACACCCGAAATTATGGTCATAAGGAAGTGTAATAAAGCACTCTTGTGAAAAAAAATAATGATGGACCGTGTGCACAAGCCAATAATTCCACAACTTGTACGCTTGGCAACTTGTAGAAGCTTCTTGTTCAACCCTGCACACCTGAAATTATGGTCATAAGGAAGTGTAATAAAGCACTTTTGTGAAAAAAATGATGATGGACCGTGTCCACAAGCCAATAATTCCACAACTTGTACGCTTGGCAGCTTACAGAAGCTTTTTGTTCAACCCCGCACACCCCAAATTATGGTCATAAGGAAGTGTAATAAAGCACTTTTGTGAAAAAAATTGATGATGGACCGTGTCCACAAGCCAATAATTCCACAACTTGTACGCTTGGCAGCTTGCAGAAGCTTTTTGTTCAACCCCGCACACCCGAAATTATGGTCATAAGGAAGTGTAATAAAGCACTTTTGTGAAAAAAAATGACGATGGACCGTGTCCACAAGCCAGTAATTCCACAACTTGTACGCTTGGCAGCTGGCAGAAGCTTTTTGTTCAACCCTGCTCACCCAAAATTATGGTCATAAGGAAGTGTAATAAAGCACTTTTGTGAAAAAAAAATGATGGACCGTGTCCACAAGCCAATAATTCCACAACTTGTACGCTTGGCAGCTTGCAGAAGCTTCTTGTTCAACCCCGCACACCCGAAATTATGGTCATAAGGAAGTGTAATAAAGCACTTTTGTGAAAAAAAATTGATGATGGACCGTGTCCACAAGCCAATAATTCCACAACTTGTACGCTTGGCAACTTGTAAAAGCTTCTTGTTCAACCCTGCACACCCGAAATTATGGTCATAAGGAAGTGTAATAAAGCACTCTTGTGAAAAAAAAATGATGATGGACCGTGTGCACAAGCCAATAATTCCACAACTTGTACGCTTGGCAACTTGTAAAAGCTTCTTGTTCAACCCTGCACACCCGAAATTATGGTCATAAGGAAGTGTAATAAAGCACTCTTGTGAAAAAAAATTGATGATGGACCGTGTCCACAAGCCAATAATTCCACAACTTGTACGCTTGGCAACTTGTAAAAGCTTCTTGTTCAACCCTGCACACCCGAAATTATGGTCATAAGGAAGTGTAATAAAGCACTCTTGTGAAAAAAAATTGATGATGGACCGTGTCCACAAGCCAATAATTCCACAACTTGTACGCTTGGCAACTTGTAAAAGCTTCTTGTTCAACCCTGCACACCCGAAATTATTGTCATAAGGAAGTGTAATAAAGCACTCCTGTGAAAAAAAATTGATGATGGACCGTGTCCACAAGCCAATAATTCCACAACTTGTACGCTTGGCAACTTGTAAAAGCTTCTTGTTCAACCCTGCACACCCGAAATTATGGTCATAAGGAAGTGTAATAAAGCACTCTTGTGAAAAAAATTTGATGGACCGTGTCCACAAGCCAATAATTCCACAACTTGTACGCTTGGCAACTTGTAAAAGCTTCTTGTTCAACCCTGCACACCCGAAATTATGGTCTTAAGGAAGTGTAATAAAGCACTTTTGTGAAAAAAAATTGATGATGGACCGTGTCCACAAGCAAAAATTCCACAACTTGTACGCTTGGCAACTTGTAAAAGCTTCTTGTTCAACCCTGCACACCCGAAATTATGGTCATAAGGAAGTGTAATAAAGCACTCTTGTGAAAAAAAATTGATGATGGACCGTGTCCACAAGCCAATAATTCCACAACTTGTACGCTTGGCAACTTGTAAAAGCTTCTTGTTCAACCCTGCACACCCGAAATTATGGTCATAAGGAAGTGTAATAAAGCACTCTTGTGAAAAAAAATTGATGATGGACCGTGTCCACAAGCCAATAATTCCACAACTTGTACGCTTGGCAACTTGTAAAAGCTTCTTGTTCAACCCTGCACACCCGAAATTATGGTCTTAAGGAAGTGTAATAAAGCACTTTTGTGAAAAAAAATTGATGATGGACCGTGTCCACAAGCCAAAAATTCCACAACTTGTACGCTTGGCAACTTGTAAAAGCTTCTTGTTCAACCCTGCACACCCGAAATTATGGTCATAAGGAAGTGTAATAAAGCACTCTTGTGAAAAAAAATTGATGATGGACCGTGTCCACAAGCCAATAATTCCACAACTTGTACGCTTGGCAACTTGTAAAAGCTTCTTGTTCAACCCTGCACACCCGAAATTATGGTCATAAGGAAGTGTAATAAAGCACTCTTGTGAAAAAAAAATGATGATGGACCGTGTGCACAAGCCAATAATTCCACAACTTGTACGCTTGGTAACTTGTAGAAGCTTCTTGTTCAACCCTGCACACCTGAAATTATGGTCATAAGGAAGTGCAATAAAGCACTTTTGTGAAAAAAAATTGATGATGGACCGTGTCCACAAGGCAATAATTCCACAACTTGTACGCTTGGCAGCTTGCAGAAGCTTTTTGTTCAACCCCGCACATCCGAAATTATGGTCATAAGGAAGTGTAATAAAGCACTTTTGTGAAAAAAAATTGATGATGGACCGTGTCCACAAGCCAATAATTCCACAACTTGTACGCTTGGTAGCTTGCAGAAGCTTTTTGTTCAACCCTGCACACCCGAAATTATGATAATAAGGAAGTGTAATAAAGCACTTTTGTAAAAAAAAATGATGATGGACCGTGTCCACAGGCCAATAATTCCACAACTTGTACGCTTGGCAGCTGGCAGAAGCTTGTTGTTCAACCCTGCTCACCCAAAATTATGGTCATAAGGAAGTGTAATAAAGCACTTTTGTGAAAAAAGAAACGATGATGGACCGTGTCCACAAGCCAATAATTCCACAACTTGTACGCTTGGTAGCTTGCAGAAGCTTTTTGTTCAACCCTGCACACCCGAAATTATGGTCATAAGGAAGTGTAATAAAGCACTTTTGTGAAAAAAAAAATGATTATGGACTGTGTCCACAAGCCAATAATTCCACAACTTGTACGCTTGGCAGCTGGCAGAAGCTTTTTGTTCAACCCTGCTCACCCAAAATTATGGTCATAAGGAAGGGTAATAAAGCACTTTTGTGAAAAAAAAATGATGATGGACCGTGTCCACAAGCCAATAATTCCACAACTTGTACGTTTGGCAGCTTGCAGAAGCTTTTTGTTCAACCCCACACACCCGAAATTATGGTCATAAGGAAGTGTAATAAAGCACTTTTGTGAAAAAAAATTGATGATGGACCCTGTCCACAAGCCAATAATTCCACAACTTGTACGCTTGGTAGCTTGCAGAAGCTTTTTGTTCAACCCTGCACACCCGAAATTATGATAATAAGGAAGTGTAATAAAGCACTTTTGTGAAAAAAAATGATGATGGACCGTGTCCACAAGCCAATAATTCCACAACCCGTACGCTTGGCAACTTGCAGAAGCTTCTTGCTCAACCCTGCACACCCGAAATTATGGTCATAAGGAAGTGTAATAAAGCACTTTTGTCAAAAAAAACCTTTCTAACCTTTGCCAACATGCCAGGCATCAACCAGATGATTCACATCAGGCTTTTTCACTCTGAAGTACCTGCGCCAGTGTCCAAAAAGTGGCTACATCACAGCTGGACCTAAATTGTCTGGGTCAATCAAAGCCCAAAGAATGTGATTGTACTATTTTATGCGCAATTCTCTTTTCCACAGTTATAAAAGAAAAGTTGATAATTTCTTGCTCTATTTTTCTATCACGCTTCGTCTGCACTTACATCACTCATATACGCGCACTACACAGCGCATATCACACTCAATCACAAAAATTCGCACGTTGCGAGCTCCAAGTAATACACATATGGCAATGTTAATACGATGGCTGTTTCAGGCAGTCAGTCGTACACAGACACGCACATTCCAACTTCACCTTCATGTCACTGCACACGAATAAACAGGTCGACGATTGGCGAGTGTGGTGACCCACAGGCGATATGCTTGGTGTATTCAAGCGATGCAGGAAACACATGCTGCGTTGCGAGTTGCCGCTGCCGAAACGACGGTACGCACTAAAACGTTGTAAAACACTCCGAGCCACTGCCGCTTTGGTGTACTTCATACGCGGCACAATCACAAACTTCTACTGCATCGAATGACGACCGGTGAGGATGATGCTGGCTACGTGCGGACAACAGCACAAAAAAAAACTTCTTTTCGAAGAAGCAAACACCACATGAAAATGTAATTGACGGCTCTCGGTCTCGGTGCAGCGACGCCTCGTCTGGCCTCGTCTATATTCGTGAACGGCGCCATGTTGCATTTTTCATTCCTTCGTCTTAACCGTTACATCATGGTAAAGAGCGGCCGTAACTGGGCGCGCGTGCTACAAATGGAGCTGGTCTAGCTGAGCTCTTTAAGCTTTTCGTTGTGCCGGGTAGTGCGAGCAGTAATTATTATCATCATGAACTGGTACGCGCTCGCTTTGTCCTTTTCAACTTTTGCTTCGCTCCCCAAACACGTGCGCCCGGTGAGAGGAGAGAACGAGTACACAGAGAAAACGAAACAGAGAAGCAGAAAGAAAGAGAAAATCATGGCGAAAACAGATTGTGATGAGGCGGCAGGATTCGAATCCGCGCACCCATGATTCGAAGGCGAGCATCCTAACCACTTGGCTATCCAGGCACGCTAGCAGAGCATAGACTTTTATAGTATAGTATAGCAAGATGGTGGGAAAGGGAAATGAAGGTGGCCTCGATTACCGTCTAGGAGAGGTCGTACTTGATGGTGAGGTCCAAAATCAACATGCAAGCATCACCTCAGGTCATTTTCCCTATATATGATCATTAAATACTTCAGCCAATTTTTCATGAAACATGTAACGTCATCCTCAGTCCACATTCTTCTATAGACAGGCACCTTGAGGACAGGTCTGTGCTCTGTGCACTCAGTGACTTGTGTCATTTGAAACAACCAATATACATGTCTGTGTAAGTCTTCCGTGCGATTGTCATCACTAAATATGTCCATAGATGACAGTGTCACATAAAAAGAGTAGTCGAATGTCTTCGATTGTGAACTTCGGTCCATTGCATGATACAAAACAAGGACAAAAAATAAAGGCACTCTAAAACTGTTTCTGCGAAGAATACAAAGGAGGCTGCACTGTTAAAAACAAATTGGCGTCATCTTACGGTATAACAACCAGTTAACTCTCGATGCCAGGATGTTCCCCGTTACGACATAAGACGCTACTGAAGCCGTAGGTGCTTACAAACATTACCGATGCCATAGTTCAAAGAAGTGCTTTTGAAATGGTAGTGTTTTTTAACGTTACCAATCCCGTACTGCAAATGAATAGCTCTGAGGCCATACTTATTTATCAACATTAGCGACGCCGTACCACAACAATCTGCTATTGAGGCCGTAGCACTTCAGAACATCACAAGCAAAGATGTTTAAATCCGTTGCTATGTACTGACCATGTCGATACCGTACGACGGGTAAATTGTTACACAAGCGTAACGTGTAAATTCAGAGTTCGTACCATTCTTGGCACATGCAGGATCTAACATGTGAACCATGGTGCTTGCATGGAAATTAATGAATTTGTATCATCGCTGTGTGATAACAGCAGCTTTAATGAATAATCAAAGTAACCTAAAGTGATCCAATAATAATAGATGGTAAAAATATTATATATAGATGGTAGGGAAGGCACCACGTACACCAGCGACTGAAACAGACGCTGTTTTGTGCGACTCTTGCCGTTCTCTCTCATACAGCATTCATTTGCATCAGTAGGCCTCTACGCCGTTGTGGGAACTAGTGTTGAAGTTCTGTGTTAGATCGTCTAACTAAAGGGGAATTCATATAGTTGAAAGCCTATAAAAAAAGAAAATATTGGTTACAATAATCAAATATAATAATTACTAAAACATTCTGGCTCTCATATGGTGAGCTTTCTCATTTTCTTTCGAACACCGTGAAATGTTTTAAACGTAGTCAAATTCATATTTGATTAAGGTTTCACAGTGAAACCTCGGTGATACGAATCTCACGGGACCACCAAAAATATTCGTATCATGCGAAATTCGTATCACCAGAAAGCATGGAAAATTAGCATGTGACAAAAGAATGCTAGCGTACATTTTCATTTATTGTTTTTCAGGGCCGCAGCAATGTCAGGAAGAACCCTGAATGATTGTGAGTCAAGTTTTTAGATCTCGGCAATCGTACCAGCATTTGTAAATATACGGCCCGTATGCACGTATTTAATTAATGAACCAGGTGCGCTGTGACCCGCGACAGCAGTAGCCCCTTCTAAATTTTAGTATGCTTTTTTGCATTACACCGGATACTGCAGCGAAACTAACGAAAGAAGCGCTTTGACGTGATGTATCAAGGCCACAAAATTACAGAACCACGGTCCTGTGTTATGATTTTGTTATCGCGGAGGTGTTGGGGATGTTTTTTGGGAGATTTATGGCCGTGCCCGCACAAGTGCGACCTCAATGGTCGCTCATGTTGACGTTGTGAGGCCTGACTCCTTCGCCAAGACCATCCTCGCCTTCTTTCGGTCCTCGTCCACCTTTCATAGGAGGTCTGATTCACGAGGCAGGCACGTGTAAACACAGTACAACGACAGCAGCCCGCATCGACGCTTTAGACAAAAAAAAAAGCATGGCGCTGATGTCCTCTGCTATCTAAACGCGAAGGCACACGGAGGCTCATAAGAGCCTCAAAGATTCGCACGCACAGTCTTGCAGGTCGTGACGTGTTTCTGAATGTTTATTCTGACCGTAAGAAAAGTGTTTTTCTTACACTGTGATTCTGAGGATATGGCGGTGCGGCGCTCATGTCCGCCCTAGCGTTCCGGCGCTCGCACGTGCTTGGAGCGTCTTCCGCGACAGCGCGAACAGCACCTCTTCGTACCTTGGGCGGTTGCGTACGTCCGTATCAAAAGTCACTGGGTGAAAATCGGTTCGCAACAACTGTACTCCATTACATTGCAAGCCAATGGGCCTTGGCCGGAACCAGCGAAATATTCGTATCACCCCGAAATTCGTATGAGCTGTGATCGTATCACCGAGGTTTCACTGTATGTTGTATGAATATGCAGGATAGTGTTTTCACAGAAAAAGAAAACAGTAAAGGTCAGTTTAAAGTTGTATTGCATTTCAATATAAATACATTGTACATTTGTGCATTACACATATTTTGTGGTGGAACAAATTGATTCTACTGTTCCTTGTAAGTAATTACCTCAAGTTAGCCGAACAAGAAAATATTGATTCACATAGCCCTATTTTTTCGTAGAAATTTCACTGTCCATCAAGCTGCCAAAACCTTTGAATGGATTCCTCTGTGTCACTCATAGGTTCCTGCCTCCTGCCATCCTCTTTACAATGCCAACAAGGTACCCGGAATAAACATGAGATGCACTCAAAAACAGCAATGCAAAGAACAATCGTTGTCATATATATATACTTAACTTGTGACCCAAGGTGTGTTCCACACAATCGGGTGTTTTCGAATAGGGGTCCTGAAGAAATAGTGCCAAAGCCACCGCGCGCGCGAGACCCAAGAGCATTTGGGTGGTCGTTGGGCAAAGTATTTCTTGAATTTAGCGAGAGCCCCAAAGCCTGCTCCAAAAGCTTTCCACCAAGAAAATATGGTGACACCCATCGAAGCGGTGACTCTTGACCAAGACGAAACTGACCCGATTTCTGAACTGACAATGTTCTTATTAAATGAATGGTGGTATAGGCTATCGCGTTCTTCCATTTCGCGCATAGTACAAAGGTCGGCCAGAAAATAGCCCATGTTTTTAATATCAGTAGTCAATTTGAGAGCTTGTAGACTTAACACATCCGGTCACTATGATTGTCTTAGCTGATGACGGCAAGTAATGTGGACTCGCAAAATTGTTGGTGATCGCCAACGAATTAATTGCCTCAACAACTTTTAAATAAAAATCCAGCAGATCCCACACATTGTGGGAATTGGTTTAATGCGAAGCAGCCAGCGAGTAGCTGCCTACGCTGCCTAATTAATTTACTTTTGCTTTAAGCCTAGCGTTGCAAGTTGGATCGATGTCTTACTGTAAATTGAGTGGTGCGTAGATTGTGGGCTTACAGGCACGTTGACTGCATTGGCACCTAAAGGGTAGCTTGTCGTCCGATGTCATATCGCTACTCACGTTAGAGCAAAGACATCTATTTTGTTGAAACGAATTGCACGCTCTGTTGTGATGTGCATGTCATAAATAGCGATCGTTAGCGTGTTCCTCCAGGGTCTAGCAACGCTTGACTATAGCTTGCCGGCTATAGGAATACATATGTATCGTTCATTACATTTTGTAAAAGCTGATACCCAACACTGAACCACAGTTGTCGTTGCCATGACCTCACGCCTGCATATGGGCTTTTCCATAAACAGTTTCAAGCACTTGCGCGGCTCTGCAGTAGAATACCTGACTTCCACGCAAAAAGGCTGGCTTCGATTCCGGCTCGAATCGCGATTCTTATTATTTGCGTGCATCGGAATTTTTCGCTCACCGGCAACGCTGCCAATGCTGGTACCGGATTTTCTTTGACACAGGCTCCTTAACGCTATCGCGTTACGATTTGCAATGGCTATTCTCGCCGTTCCTCAGTTGACATGAACAGTGAATGAATCACCTGTGGCACACACCTGCATTACACAAGCCGTAGTTTGTGCGTATGTGCCACATGTGACTGCGAGAAAGGGTTTCATGACGTACGCGACAGACATTTCATGTTATTCATGTCATGACCTGTCAGTCAGGTTCGTTGTACACTGATACACTCCTATGCCAATTTTGCTATACACCAAGTAAAGCAGGCGACCATGAGAGCGCCCAGAGCTAAGCAGCAAGATATATAATATAGCTAGGTAGATAGAAACGGCCAAAGTGCCTTTTTTTTTTAAACTAAGAAATGCTTCGAATTTAAAAGTTAAGAGAATATGCGTACCAAAGGCTAAATTCTGTTCCAGCTTTTAATCATTATTCATAGTAGCTTGCCTTTGCCTAGCGCTTGCGTCATGGCGCTGCAAGCTAGACACAAACCTTGCTCTCTTCAAAAATTCAAACATCCTGTGTCACCGGAAGGCAGCACATGCGAAGGGCCTTGGGTCCCCTCACTTTTGGAGCTCCTAGTTGAAAACTCCCTAATGTAAAACCTCGCACAACATTTAACCCATCACCACGGTAGATTAACTCACGTACAGATATAAGCAGCCACACATTTTCATCTACCCAAATAATATTACCGATGCACACTGCAATGCAAGATATAACCGTGTTAAGCACATGCAAGTTTCCTGTTCAACCTATATCGCTTGAAGTGTATAGTGCAGCAATGAACAAAAGAAATTAGGCATCATCACCTGCAGGGTCTACACTTGATGCCACATACCTAGAGGTCTCGAAGTGAAATTTTTACTAGTTACAATGAGCCGAGTTTTGACTGCCATATAAATTGACATAGTCTACGTTAGATGCATGCTTTTTCTCAGTAATGACCTGACCGTACTTCTAATGCACCTCCATCTACATACGCTTCTTCTTGAACAGAGCTGCTTCAAAAAGGGAAGGTATCGAATCCAGGACGAAGCCTCCACTGCTCGTGAAATCTGAAACCATATTGCGGTTGCCTAACAGTGTTCTTGAGCGTGATGGCATCGTGTGGTCGCCGTGCGGATTCCAAGAAAGAAGCAATGTGTTTTAATGATGCAAAAAGAAAAAGTTTTATTGCTGCAACAGTGAAATCGCTGTGGTATGGGCCCTTGTAAATTGTAGAATATAACCGCACTGACCAAAGACCAATCACAGTAAATGTTACTTATCATGCCCCCTAACAAAATGCTGTTGGGAGATGGGTTGGGAACCGTTTAGGCGCGCTACAGGGTGCGGCTGTTACGGCATTTGTGCAGCTTCGGTGCCGTACGCTGCTCCTGTAAATCTACGGTTTTTTCTAATAATGTGGGCAGCACTAATAGTGTGGGCACCATTTAGAATCCTCCGATTGCAACTGTCCCTAGTCCGGGGTACACTTACCTGCTCGTGTTCGCGCTCCAAAAAAAAGGGGCCCTCTTCCCTACCCCTTTCCCACGATAAGCCGCTACCCGGTCCCATAAATCTCTCAAGTGAAACACATTCGTTAACGAGAGAGTCACGGGCTTCACTGTTCTGGTGCTGGCTCAGTCGCCGCCTCTTGGGACATTGAAATTTCCGGAAACGGCAGGGGCCACACGAGGAACTGACAGTTCACGGTTCTCGTAATACTGATCGTGCTGAAAGTGCTGTGGATTTCCTGATGAAGGTGCAGATAGCAGAATGTGGGTTGCGTCACTGTCTTCATCACTAAATACGTCCAGAGATGGCTGTTTGTGCTCATCCTCATTTTGATTGTGCTGAACGTGGAGTGAAGTTCCCGGCAAAGGTGCAAGTAGCGGAACACGTTAAGCATCGATCTCTGTTTGGTGAGGCGACATCAGTGAAGCATTTCGTGATGAGGATGCCATTTCATTGTTTTCAGAGCACAATCATTTGATCCAGGGTCCAGATGTGTCTTCACCCACTTCGGTGCGTTTCACCCATTTTGGTCCGTGCCGAAACTCAAAACAATGAGAGGCAATCTTCCAGATGTGAAGCGTTATGTTTCTGCTTGTGAGTAACAAACAAGTATGACAGTGTAGAAACTGAAAGTATTACTCTGCAGTTCTGCTACTTTAACCCATATATGCCTGAACTTAGGGAAATTAACAAAACCGACTGAGTTTTCCGGAATAATTGCTTGTGCAACCTCAGAAAACACAATAAGCCTTTAATTAACAAAAGTTTTCTTTTGAACAGAGTTTTTTGAGCCGTCTTACATGTGGGACACTAGACAGATACACTAATTATTTGAATTATACAATTTGAAGCATTTCACATGTCCTCCGATGTCGCATTTTTCACATGTGGTAGTCTTCCCATGGCAGTGAGCACACCTTGTTTGCTTTTGCTTGTCTTGAGGGATCATTGTTTGGTCAACACGGTCAAATATGCTTTGGGCTTCTAGCGGAGGTTGGCGGCTTCTTCCATGCCATGGTGTGGATCCATAGCTCTTCAATATGACATCGCTATTGTCCTTCGAAATGTGAGTAGCTCTGTTACCTCCGTTCTCTTTCTGTATCACTGATATATGCAAAAAGATGATGCGTTACGAGTGAATACCATATCTTTCCTCTAACAGCAGTGCGATACTTTGCAATATCTTGGTCGTATCCGTCAACTCCTCTTACGTAGTCATTGTATCTAGAAATGAAGAAAGGTTGCTCCACCGTGACCTTGGACCTGTTTTCTCTGGAATATCTTTTTGTCATTTGCTTTGGTTTGAGCCCTTGAGCAATTGAGACCATATTGGCTTTGCTGTTGTCCTTCCACTGACATGCATTAATTTGATTCAGTGTTGACTCTGCTGTTGTAGAGGCCTCGAGTCTTATTTTTAATTGCTTTCTGCTTGAGGATTGGGAAGTTTTCTTTACGGTCTTTACCCACTGACGAAAACATGCTAATGAGCTTGAGACTTGAAGAGAAGTTGTTGAAGACTCATGAAAACAGCAATCAATGTTTGCTTTCATCTTAGAAACCATTACTGTAACAAAATATCCTCCTAGGTCAAGTTTGCTTTTATCGTCAATGCTAATGCCATGCTTCCTTTGATAAGGCGTTGTGGTAAGCAGGGAAGCAGTTCTTGCTGTCATTTCTTGCATTGCTCTGGCTTGTAGTGTTCTTTTGAGAAACCTAGCACCCACTCTCAATATATGTGAGGTATGATGTGGTGGCCATCTGTCCTCTCTGTCCAGCCATTGGTGGACACGGCAGTCCAGGTTGGATGGTGAGTGCCTCTTTAAGGTGATGAAGCAAAATGACAATTTATTGCGAAAGGGTTTAAGTGCCTTAGTTGACTGAGGTCGCAGCGAAGGAATGAACGCTGAGAGTATTCTTAAGTGTCACGACCACTTCTTGCTTTCAAGCTTCATTCCGCTTGGTGACAATGTGCCCTAAATAGCACATTGTCACCCATTCTTCTCTCTTACCTTCTGAAAAGATTTGGCTGAGAATTATGTACGTTATTTTACTTTGACTGTGAGCAAGGATCTGAAGTTTTGCATTACCTGGCAGCTCATGGCTGAGATTCTTGGAGGCAACTTTCGCAACGATGTTGTCGTTGCACCTACAAAGACATACACTGTCGTACCTGTTGTGAAATGTTCCTTCTTCGGGATGGATGACTGTTAGTTGTTATTTTTTTTCATTTTGGGTTTCAATCAACCGCACGATTGGATCAAGCACCTCGGTGTCGACCTTGTTCAGGATCATGTCCGAGACCGTTTGCGAGGTGAGCAGCCACTTAATTCTGCAGCGCTGGACGTCTGACCTTGAAAAAGGCCTAGTAAGGCCAAACCTGAATAGCGTCCATGCAAGCATCCTCACTTCTATGGTAGAGAATCTCAAGTGAGATGGGGTCTGCTGTATAGTCTTGAATGGTCGCGTGGGTGAAGTCGACCACGTCTGGGATATCTTCATCCTCCATCACGGCCTCCGGGATTTGGGCCCTCTTGTTGGGGGTGTTCTTTGCAATTTTGTTGTCCCACGAGCTGCTCTCTTTGGAACGTACGTGTAGAGAAAGTGACACTTGCTTCCTGTAATTCTGACTTTTCTTTCACGCTGCCACTTGGTGTTGTCTTGAGACCTTGTTTCTGAATATATTCTTAAAAGATTCATTATACGTCACTTCAACGTATCCTACTATAGAAATCCCTTTCCTTGTCTGTGAGGTCTGCTTGCCTAAACTTATATGTATTGAACGCGGTAGAACTTCTAAAAGCTATGTCGTGAAAGAACATTTTGGAATAAGGTGGCACGTTTTGCTGTACAGTGTGGCGTAGCAATGCCTCTTCGTCAGTGCTGGCAACTATTTTCGTTGAAAGTACTTCTTATTGCTGCTGCTGTCTTCCACGGAAGTGTTTCGCCAATGCACTGTGGGATAGCGCAGCAATCATTCGACGCCTGATATCTTCCTGCGCTTACCCGGAGAGGTGCAACCGGGGAGAAGTCTGCACATGGAAAAGGTGCTTCAGTTCTCGTGCAGCATACAGAGTAGCCGCCTGAGTTTGCCCCATACTTGTTTTATATCTGTAGAGGTCAATGGCTCCAAGTTCTCTATGCCAGTCCTGTTTGTAGAGAAGAGGATGTCGCATGTTATTTTTCAAATTTCTTTCATTTTCCACAAGTTCACTTGTGACATGATTGCATGATATAAACTATGAGGACGTGGCAATAGCGTCCAAGCACTTATGTAATTTGAAAGTTATTTATACAGACGAAGTGCATAACACAAAGATCTTAAGTTGTAAATGTGTTGTAGCTAGTTTAAACTTTTGCTGAATACTAACTGTGATGAAATTTACTTAGTGCACACCACTTCAATTTTCTATAGCAAAACAGGAGAGATGTGGTTGGTAGCCCGTCACAACCCCCTGTCCCTGTTCCTTGTCCCTCTTGAGCACATTTGTCAAGTGTCAACATTGAAGGGTTGCAGTAAGTCACTCACAAAAGGTGTAAATGGCACTGCTACAGGCATGGCCGCAATTGAGGAAAATATGTTGAGGGATGAGAAAGGTGAACACTGCACTCCCTGCTGATCAAATTATTTGTAGGTTTCTTTAAAAATTTGTACGGTAGTATAATTATAACTGCATGGCACTAACTCTAGTGTGTTCACATTTATGAATAGTATAGCAAGGCACCTTTAAAACTATTTCATAAAAGCAAAATGTAAAACTTCTTTTATAGGAAATGACTGACAAGATTGCAATAAAATTGCCTTCCATCACATTCAATCCAACAGCATGGATCTGCCTTACTGTCAACCTCTATGACCTTCTCTGCTACCACTTTCTGAACGCTTGAAATGTGTGTTGTGGCAAAACAGAGAGACCTAACATAGCTCTTCGATTCAAAGTAAATTCTCTTTCTCTCACTGCTAGTTCACTGACACAATGTGCTGTATTTTAGCATGTATATTGTCTGGCAGTCACACAGCTGATCAGTTTGCTGAGGCCTCTGATATTGTCAGCTGTGGAACAAGCACCCAGAGATGCTAACTCTGTCATATTTCTCAATAGGGCTTGTGATTTGCTGGGTGATTTGTGACTCAGTTATTCCACGAAGGGACATGCTGACAGCCCTTAGTTTTCCCAAAGGGACAGCGACCTTTCTTCATTGTGCAAATCACAGCGGGGAAATTGCTTAACATGGTGACTTGCAGCTGCCTTGTGTGCACCAACTTTGTTGGCCATAAGCGCTCTGCTCATCGCTTGATGAGGCATTCCCTTTGCGGAAGTAATGAGCTTCTTAATATTGTCTAGTCCCGCTTCAAAGATAAAGCAAAAATGTGCCCAAAGTGGCCATTGCATTGTAGCACTTCTTGGAAGGTGCAACAATGAAGGCACATTTGAAGTCATTTCCTTTTTGGAATGAAGGAACTGAACGACAAATTGTACAAGGCACTCGGTACTATCACTTTTGTCTTTGGATAGTTTCTCCAAGTATGAGGTACACTGTTTCCACCAGCAGGCTGAAGTGCTTCTGGTACTTGCCAGGCAACATTCCATTAATACAAACGAAGCTGAAGTATAACAGCCACTTCTGCGACTTACTTGCCTGCCAAAACAATTCTCAATTGCACAGATCTCGGCAGGCGTGTGATGCACTGAGGTGGGCTTATGGCACATAGCCTTTCACCAATTCTCTTAATGAAATGTGATCCTATGTAATTGGAGCCCCAACACCAGATAACCAGAACTCCATAAGCTGGCGTGTGACGCCGAGCAAAATACAATGCATGTAGTCAGGTGTGAAGCTTCACACAATATCAAATCCCGCCAAATTAATTAATGGGGACGGCGGCTTCACTACCACAGCATTCACTCCAGTTCTGTGCGCTACAGCCAAGTCTCGAGTCGTCCCTTCTTTAGTTCTGTTGGGCGGAGCTGTGGTGCTTACAGGGTACTCGACTACTTCTGTCAAATAAATATGAAAGGAACAAGTTAAGTACAAAACTCAAGAGGGTAGGCAAAGAAGGCTTTGCTGCAATTCTTATAACACCAAGCCATTCATTGATAACCCTCATAGTAGAGGGCGTGCCACCGTAACATTGTGTCCCTGTGTCAGAAGAGCCACAATTCTGTCAAGTGTCTTGGGACTGCAAGTACGATGCGATGCATATAGTTGGGCGGTATGCGCAAGTAGCACTGATCGCTGACAAATTAATATGCGGAGTACATGGCGCCAGTGAGCTGCTTGCTTTACTGGCACCATGTACAGCGGTGCCATTAAGACAAGCAGCCTTCATGTCTTCCAAAGCCTATTCATTGATACAGTAAGTGAAGGGCATAAGTGAAACAATACTTATTGGTATGCCTTAAAACGTTGCAAAGGAATACGCACAGTATGTTTAAATTTCTGGTAAACAGTAAAGTTGGGTTCTTTACCCGCGATCCTATGATCGCGATTCAACCAGGGGCTGACCACCAGGCTTATGAAGATTTCACACCCAAGGTGCCCTTTCAGAGACGGTTGTTGTGGCAACTTGCAAGCAGAGGCTTGGCAGAAAGCAGTTTTATGTACAGAAGTGGTTACAAGAACATATTTAGAACGTATTTACAAGCTCTGGCCGTCCACATTGGACATCGTCCAAACCTCGGGAGCCCGAGCACTGCCTAGCAGTCACACCGCTCAGACCAGACTGGCCTTCTTCCCACGGTCAAGCTTTTTTGTCCCCCCTTGCGCACCTGCTTTCCCCACTAGCAGTCACGTGGTCTCGCCGACTTTGGCACGCCTTTCCTGTGGCTGCGTCCATGCAGCTGCACCTGCGGGGAAAAGGGCTCTGCCGAAGGGGAGGGGTGACATTCGGAGTCCTTCTGTGATAGCATACTCGGGAGAGTTGCCACCTGTCTTCCCTTGGTGGCATTGTTCTTGCCCAGGTGTGAGCAGTCTGCAACCCCCGCGCCTTCTCTCTGTGCGCGGGCGACGTTGCGGACATACAGGTACCAACGAACTCCCCCCGGCTCACTGGTTTCTCCGAACCTTACACGCCCCTCTTAAGATTCACATGGCCAACACGTCTTATGGGAAAAACAACAAAACAAAACAAAAAAAGATTTGGGATACCTTAAGCGCCCGATGTTCAACTAAGCGCTAATGTTCCTTCGCAGCGCTAACACATGCACCAGGACGCGCTCGATTTTCCACTACCACAACAACAACAAAAAACAGAGCAACAATGTCTTATGTTGCGTTACGCGACAATGAACACACTGGGCCAGGGTCTCTAGTTACAGAGGAGACCCGGCCAATATAAGAACACAAATAATATTCATGCACGTTCGTCCAATAGCCGTCCACTGCACGCACTTTCACCTCCAAGTTTGTCGGTGACACAGCTCGGCTCTTCATGCGTGCACAGAATGTTAACCGCGGAGTGGAGTCCACGGTTAGAGTTCCCGTCACTGGCACTCTGCTGGTGCGCTAAGTGAAGCACTCCTCCTCTCCCACCGACTGCCCGGCACTGTTGCTCGTATACCAACACGCGTTTGGCACGCGCAACGCCGCACCCATGTCGTCGCCTACGGTGTTTCCCGCAGACTCTGCCCGGCCCTTTCCCCTTGAGGAACATTTGACCGGAGCACTGTTCATCGAACGCTAACACGGCCTCGCTCACTCGAACACTCGTCGGCTTCGTCCGCCTATCAGACTGCATAGCGTGCGCGGTCTGTTGTCTCACTCTGCCCACCTCTTTAAGCAACTTCCACGCTTCCTCGGACAATAAACAGTCAGTGTGCACCATTAGTCTGTCTGTCAGCGCGCACAATACCGGCACTGTTTCCTTATTATCCGCGGAGACACCTGTGTCCCGTGCGAGCGCCAGCATTGTCAGCTTTGCCCGTACCTCTCCCCCAAATGCGGAGATCAGTTTAATTGACCCGTGCGGCTGTACAAGCTCCGGCTGTACTACGCTCTCCCGGACAACCGTAACGTCAGCACCCCTGTCAAGGATGGTGCGAACCTCAACGTCTCGGCAACGTAGCCTGACGGGCTCGCGTTCGCGCACGCCGGCAACTATCGTCGTCGTCGACACGCCTGCGGACAGACCGATCCTCTCGTGAGAGCCGGACGCCGCGGCATCACTGTTTTCCGCTCGCTGGCAATCCGCCTTCAAGTGCCCATGTACGCCACATAGGATGCAGCCCCGCGCCTTTGTGGGCTCCCGCGCTGATGGTTTAGCCTGGTTATGTGGACTCGCGGCCATCGACTCTACGATTTTGCGTTCCGCCCTTTTGCTACCGCTGTTCTGGCCTTCCACTTCCTGGTATGTCATTAGTAACGCAGCGATTTCGTGGGCCTTGCGCCAGCATCCACCCTCCTGAAGCGTTACATACTTTGACGTGGCATCCGATAAGCTGTCTTTTATCTAATCAGCGGTAAACAGTTCGAGTACACCCTCAAAAGTACTCACTCCTCTCGCCTTCACGTAAAAACGCAGGTAGCTCTGAAGCCTGGTCGCGAATGCCCGCCACCCTTCTGCCGCTCGTTTCTTCGCCCCTTGGAACTGGCGGAGGTATTCCCCAGCGGGCAGTTTCATTTCCTTGAGCACCGCGCCCTTGAGTACCTCGTAATCCCTATGCTGTGGTGGTGTCAAGCGTGTCGACAAAAATGGGATTTTTTCGCGACCAACGGAAAAATAACCTGGCCCCACCAAGCTTTTGGGACCTCGTACCCCTCCAGCGTGCTCTCGGCAGCCTCAAACCATACTGGGGTCTCCACCTCCGTCGGGAACTTCGGCAGTACACTGCTAATCAGCTTTGAGAAGTGTTGCAGCTCACTTAGGTTCCCCTGCCCCCTGTCAACACGCGAACTTGGCCCGGAGCCACGCTGTTCTCTTGCGATTTCTAGTTCCGACTTCCTTAGTTTAATTTTCATCCGGAGCAATTCCATTTCCGAATGGCTCCCTGACCCCTCTGGAACGGCGGACTCGTTTACGACCTCCTCGTTGTCACCAGAGTTCCCCATACCACTGGTCGCGTGCCTATCTGGATTTTGGTCCCCCCTTGCGCACCTGCTTTCCCCACTAGCAGTCACGTGGTCTCGCCAACCTTGGCGCGCCTTTCCTGTAGCTGCGTTCATGCAGCTGCACCTGCGGGGTAAGGGCTCTACCGAAGGGGCGGGGTGACATGGAGTCCTTCCGTAATAGTATGCTTGGAAGAGTTGCCGCCTGTCTTCCCTTGGTGGCATTGTTCTTGCCCAGGTGGGAGCCGTCTCCAACCCCCGTGCCTTCTCTCTGTGCGCGGGCGACGTTGCGGACATACAGGCACCAGCGACCTCCCCCCGGCTTGCTAGTTACTCCGAACCTTACAGTAACTGAATGATACTTTTCTCTACACTCATCTTTCCTTCATATAAGTGGACAAATACTCAACCACACAGACAGTCACATTGTGTCGCAAAAGTAGCGTGTATCTTAACCCACCTGGCTTTCTAACCTATGCTAAAGAGCGGCTAAACGTTCTAGGTATTTTTTTTGGGACGACTTGGCCTTATACATTGTTCCCTGAAGCCGAAGTAACCGTTGAGTGGCACCACTTGTTGCATCACAGCTCTGCCCACGGTGTAAAAACAATACGTTCTTACGCCGTGGTTCTGGCACACGTTTCACACGCAAGCATATGCGGAAGACCTGCAGAATTATGGAACATTATGGGCATATATTGTCTGGAATTATGTGGTAGACATGCTTAATTATTCTGCAGAAATAACTTACCTTTGAGCATCGTTGTGTGCATGTAAGGACCATGTGATTGCACTCGCATTCATCTGGTCTAGTTAGAGCAGAAATGCCTGCAGCTGCATTAGAGTACTTATGTTGTTGATGCCTATACCTAAGAAGTGGCGTGGTGACATTTCTGGAGACCCGCTCATATAAAATTGCTTGCCCAGGCCGTATGCCATACTTCAATGACATATGTACAGGACTCCCATTGCTGTTCACAAACAATTTGAAATCGTGTGTAGCCACGGCGACCTTTTCGCGTGCAGTGCTCTATTGATGGCCATCCGTGATGTCAGTCATTAGGTCGTTGCTGCCCAGTGTCCGGCTTAGGTTTGCTGCTAGTGCAGTGTTGGCCGTCTTGCTAGACAGAATTGACATTTGCCGCTTATCAGTTGGCAGTGTAACTCTGCCTGTGCGCAAGAGATCACTGCCGCTACAGCTACTTCCCGTGGTGATATTTGTATTTCTACATTGTCTCATTTGACCTTCGGTCAACGTGTCGTTGCACCATTTGCAGGAGTTGCTCGTAGGTCTTAGACGAAAGCTTGCCTGGAACTGCCAGGTTGCATATCAGCCCATACATTTAACGCCCGACAACAGAAAGCAGGACACCTGCCTGCTTCTCTTTCTTTTGAACAGCGTTCTTTTTTTTTTGAGCCACCCTACATGTGGGACACTAGACAGATACACTAATTATTGAATTATACAATATGAAGCATTTCACATGTCCTCCGATGTCACATTATTCACATTTTGTAGTCTT